>NC_091999.1:8940292-9152190 GCF_044704955.1 Pristiophorus japonicus | reverse complement strand
GAGGGGAGAGTGGGGGGGAGGGGAGAGTGGGTCGGTGTGGGGGAGGGGGAGGGAGAGTGGGGGGGGAGGGGGTGAGTGGGGGGGAGGGGAGAGTGGGGGGGAGGGGAGAGTGGGGGGAGGGGAGAGTGGGTCGGTGTGGGGGAGGGGGAGGGGAGAGTGGGGGGAGGGGAGAGTGGGGGGGGAGGGGAGAGTGGGGGGGAGGGGAGAGTGGGGGGGGAGGGGAGAGTGGGGGGGAGGGGAGAGTGGGTCGGTGTGGGGGAGGGGGAGGGGAGAGTGGGGGGGAGGGGTGAGTGGGGGGAGGGGAGAGTGGGGGGGAGGGGAGAGTGGGTCGGTGTGGGGGAGGGGGAGGGGAGAGTGGGGGGAGGGGAGAGTGGGGGGGGAGGGGAGAGTGGGGGGGAGGGGGAGTGGGGGGAGGGGAGAGTGGGGGGGGAGGGGAGAGTGGGTCGGTGTGGGGGAGGGGGAGGGGAGAGTGGGGGGGAGGGGAGAGTGGGGGGAGGGGAGGAGTGGGGGGGAGGGGAGAGTGGGTCGGTGTGGGGGAGGGGGGAGGGGGTGATAGAATGCTCCGGGTCAGGAGGTGGGGCATCACGGGGTCACGTTTGACTTTACAAAGAGACAAATCAATTGCTCAAAATTAGGCCCTTGGGATTTTACACCCTGAGGACTGGTGATCTTATCGAAACGTATCAGATTACGAGGGGCTCGACAAGGTGGATGCAGAGAGGATGTCCCCACTGATGGGGGAGACTAGAACTAGGGGGCATGGTCTTAGAATAAGGGGCCGCCCATTTAAAACTGAGATGAGGAGGAATTTCTTCTCTCAGAGGGTTGTAAATCTGTGGAATTCTCTGCCCCAGAGAGCTGTGGAGGCTGGGACATTGAATATATTTAAGGTGGAGATAGACAGATTTTTGAGCGATAAGGGAGTGAAGGGTTATGGGGAGCGGGCGGGGAAGTGGAGCTGAGTCCATGATCGGATCAGCCATGGTCGTATTAAATGGCGGAGCAGGCTCGAGGGGCCGAATGGCCGACTCCTGCTCCTGTTTCTGATGTTCTTGAGTTATTTGGGAAGACCTGTCCCATTGTTTTCGGTCCCTGCCACAAACTCCGTTCCCTAACCCACTGACTCCATCCCTCTCCCCAACTCCTGTTTGTCGCTGAACCAGACTGTTCGCAACCTCGGTGTTACCACAGAAAGTAGTTGAGGCCAATTCACTAAATATATTCAAAAAGGAGTTCGATGAAGTCCTTACTACTCGGGGGATCAAGGGGTATGGTGAGAAAGCAGGAATGGGGTACTGAAGTTGCATGTTCAGCCATGAACTCATTGAATGGCAGTGCAGGCTCGAAGGGCCGAATGGCCTACTCCTGCACCTATTTTCTATGTTTCTGTCAATAAGAACATCAGAAATAGGAGCAGGAGTCGGCCATTCGGCCCCTCGAGCCTGCTCCGCCATTCAATACGATCGCGGCTGATCCGATCATGGACTCAGCTCCACTTCCCCGCCCGCTCCCCAAAACCCTTCACTCCCTTATCGCTCAAAAATCTGTCTATCTCCACCTTAAATATATTCAATGACCCAGCCTCCACAGCTCTCTGGGGCAGAGAATTCCACAGATTTACAACCCTCTGAGAGAAGAAATTCCTCCTCATCTCAGTTTTAAATGGGCGGCCCCTTATTCTAAGACCATGCCCCTAGTTCTAGTCTCCCCCATCAGTGGGAACATCCTCTCTGCATCCACCTTGTCGAGCCCCCTCATAATCTGATACGTTTCGATAAGATCACCTCTCATTCTTCTGAACTCCAATGAGTAGAGGCCCAACCTCCTCAACCTTTCCTCATAAGTCAACTCCCTTATCTCCGGAATCAACCGAGTGAACCTTCTCTGAACTGCCTCCAAAGCAAGTATATCCTTCCTTAAATACGGAGACCAAAACTGCACGCAGTACTCCAGGTGTGGCCTCACCAATACCCTGTATAACTGCACGCAGTACTCCAGGTGTGGCCTCACCAATACCCTGTATAACTGCACGCAGTACTCCAGGTGTGGCCTCACCAATACCCTGTACTCTTTGCCTCGATTCATAAAGCGATTTGCAAACTGTCCCTTCTGATGCCCGTTACCAAGGAGTCAATCAAAAGACTCATTGCACAGGGTGGAAGACTTTGGGTGTAAAACTCCCTTGAGCATGAGTGTCTCCTTTGGGAGCACTCTGTGATCCAGGCCCACGCCCAAAATTGCACCAGTTTTGAGAACAACAACAACTTGTATTAAAACAGCGCCTTTAACGTAGTGAAATGTCGCAAGGAACTTCACAGGGGTATTATGAGATTAAAAAATTTGACACCGAGCCACAAAAGGAGAAATTGGGGCAGGAGACCAAAAGCTTGGTCAAAGAGGCAGGTTTTAAGAACATAAGAACATCAGAAATAGGAGCAGGAGTCGGCCATTCGGCCCCTCGAGCCCGCTCCGCCATTTAATACGATCATGGCTGATCCGATCATGGACTCAGCTCCACTTCCCCGCCCGCTCCCCATAACCCTTCATTCCCTTATCGCTCAAAAATCTGTCTATCTCCACCTTAAATATATTCAATGACCCAGCCTCCACAGCTCTCTGGGGCAGAGAATTCCACAGATTTACAACCCTCTGAGAGAAGAAATTCCTCCTCATCTCAGTTTTAAATGGGCGGCCCCTTATTCTGAGACCATGCCCCCTAGTTCTAGTCTCCCCCATCAGTGGAAACATCCTCTCTGCATCCACCTTGTCGAGCCCCCTCATAATCTGATACGTTTCGATAAGATCACCTCATTCTTCTGAATTCCAATGAGTAGAGGCCCAACCTCCTCAACCTTTCCTCATAAGTCAACCCCCTCATCCCCGGAATCAACCGAGTGAACCTTCTCTGAACTGCCTCCAAAGCAAGTAAGGAGCATCTTCAAGGACAGAAAGAGGGGCGGAGAGGTTTAGGGAGGGAGTTCCAGAGCTTGGGGCCCAGGCAATAGAAGGCACGGCCACCGATGGTGGAGTGATGGGAATCAGGGATGGTCAGGGGGGCAGGAATTGGAGGAGCGCAGAGATCTCCGGCTCAATAAATGGGGGCCGAGGCCGTGTTTGAGGAGGGCGGGGGGGGGTGGCGGGGGGGAAGGTGGGTTCCACAGCTTGCCCTTTGGGCTGCCCCGACCCGCAGCTGACGGCCATGTCCTCTTTGCCCTTCAAGGTGAACTGCGCCCGCAGAGGACCACGGAAGGGACAGCGTTGCCGTCGGACAAGCCCAGAGCACCGGCGGAGCAGGAGCTGGCGTCCGACAGCCTGGCCCCCCGGCCCCACGGCCGAGGGGAGGAGGAGGAGGAGGGGGAGGGGGAGGGGGAGGAGGGGGAGGAGGAGGGGGAGGGGGAGGGGGACGAGCCCCCCCTGGTCCGAGTCAGCATGGGGCACTTCTCCTGGCTGGTGGAGCTGGCCGGCTCGGAGGCCGGGTTGCGGGAGCTGGAGGGCCAGCCCTTTGTCCACTACGAGGCCCACCCGTCCATGGTGGCCGCGCTGCTGGCCGGCGGTGAGCGGGGGGCCGCCAGGGTCCGGCCGGAGGGCGGGGGAGGGGGCGGGGGCGGGGGCGGGGGCGGGGCGGTCTCCGTGTCGGGTTCGGCCCGGGACGTGGCGGGGGCGTTGCGGGAGGCAGCCGGCAGGGCCTTGGCGCGGGATCCGGCCCGGTTCTTCCGGGACCGCCACCCCGCCGCCTCCGCGGGGGGCCTGCCCTTCGCCGACGCCCACCGGCTCTACCGCCGGCTGTGCCAGGGGCGGGTGGCGCAGGAGTTCCCGCGGGTGCAGGTCTCAGCGCCGGACGCCCGCGGGCTGATGACCTTCAGGGGCCGCCCCGTGGCCGAGGCCCGGCGCCGGGTCCACGGTTACCTCGGCCGCCTGCGGCGGGCGAGGGTGGAGTTCCCCGAGGGCCGGCGGCTGGAGGAGGCCTTCCTGGCGGGCAGGGGGCCCGAGGAGCTGGAGCGCCTGGTGCTGGAGGGGGCGGGTGTGCGGGTCGCCGTGGAGACGGGCGAAGGGGCGGGGCTGGCCGTCGGCGGCCTGGAGCCCGACGACCTGCGGCGGGCGGGCGAGGCCCTGAGGGCGGCCGTGTGCAGCCGGGCCTTCGAGGTGGGTGAGGCCCCGGGCGGCCAGGCCGACCTGCGGGTCCTGGGCCACGCGGTGCGCCGGAGGCTGAGGGCGGCGGGAGCCGACGGCGGCGGGGTCCGCGTCCACGGCTTGCACAGTGTCCGGGGGGGCCGCCTGCGGCTGCAGGTGGTGGGCTTCAGGGACCAGGTCTACCACGTGGGGCGCGGCATCGAGAGGTGCGTGCGCAGTCTGGCCCACGCCCGGCTGGACCTGGGCCTGACCGGCTTCCAGCTGCAGGCCTACGGCCTGGCCCGGCAGGCCCTGACCCTGGACGGGCTGACGGTGGGGCTGGAGGTCAGGGGCTCGCCGCCCCGGCCCGTGGCCCTGGAGCTGAGGGGGCGTCGGGGGGAGGTGGCCCGGGCCAGGAGGTCGCTGGAAAGGCTGGTGGGCTCGTTCGTCAGGCCGGAGGGCGGTTGCCG
The DNA here is from genome assembly GCF_044704955.1 of Pristiophorus japonicus. NCBI lineage: Eukaryota > Metazoa > Chordata > Chondrichthyes > Pristiophoridae > Pristiophorus > Pristiophorus japonicus. The sequence continues at coordinate 9,147,610 of NC_091999.1, read as the reverse complement.
CGGCGACGGAGGCCCGGGACCCGGCCGAGCACAGGCCCGGGCCTGGCTCGAGCTCCGCTGCACCTTCGACTTGGGCGGGGGCAGGGAACTCTCCCTGCGCCGGAGGGACGGCAAAGAGGGCCGGGGGCCGGAGGGCCGGGCAAAAAGCGACGTCCTCCAGCCAGGCCCGAGACCAGCCGCCAGGCCTGGCTGCCACGTCAGCCGCCACGTGCTGGAGCACTCCAAGCAGGCCCCGGAACCTTCCGGCAGCCGGCCGGGGAAGGAAGGGCAGCACACGGCAGCCGCCGAGGCCTTTGGACGGCAGATCTTGGCCTCCCTCCGGCTGGCAGAGGCCGGAGGCTTCGGCGCGGCCGCCCTGAGCTGCTCCAGCAGCCCCGGCCTGGCAGGGCTGGCCGCCGAGGCGCTGGCCGAGGCCCTCGAGGAGCTGGGCCCGGGAAGCCGGGCCCTCAAGCACATCGTGGTCCTGCTGCCGGGCTGCAAGCGCCGGGAGGTGGTCCTGTATCAACGGGCCTGCGTCCGCCGCTGGAGCCCAGCCCACTTCACCCTCCTCCACTCCCCCAGGCCGCTGCCCGGCCCTCCCGACTCGTCTCCGGCCGCCCTGGTGAGAGGGGCCACCGTGGAATTTACCTCGGAGTTCATCGAAGATCTGAAGGTGAGCGACAGGAGGTTCCTGGTCAAACACTCCCAGGGTCAGGTTAGATACAGAGTAAAGCTCCCTCTACACTGTCCCATCAAACACTCCCATACCAGGTACAGGGGGTTAGATACAGAGTAAAGCTCCCTCTACACTGTCCCATCAAACACTCCCATACCAGGTACAGGGGGTTAGATACAGAGTAAAGCTCCCTCTACACTGTCCCATCAAACACTCCCATACCAGGTACAGGGGGTTAGATACAGAGTAAAGCTCCCTCTACACTGTCCCATCAAACACTCCCAGGGCAGGTACAGGGGGTTAGATACAGAGTAAAGCTCCCTCTACACTGTCCCATCAAACACTCCCAGGGCAGGTACAGGGGGTTAGATACAGAGTAAAGCTCCCTCTACACTGTCCCATCAAACACTCCCAGGGCAGGTACAGGGGGTTAGATACAGAGTAAAGCTCCCTCTACACTGTCCCATCAAACACTCCCAGGGCAGGTACAGGGGGTTAGATACAGAGTAAAGCTCCCTCTACACTGTCCCATCAAACACTCCCAGGGCAGGTACAGGGGGTTAGACACAGAGTAAAGCTCCCTCTACACTGTCCCATCAAACACTCCCAGGGCAGGTACAGGGAGTTAGATACAGAGTAAAGCTCCCTCTACACTGTCCCATCAAACATTCCCAGGGTCAGGTACAGGGAGTTAGATACAGAGTAAAGCTCCCTCTACACTGTCCCATCAAACACTCCCAGGGCAGGTACAGGGGTTAGATACAGAGTAAAGCTCCCTCTGCACTGTCCCATCAAACACTCCCAGGGTAGGTACAGCATGGGGTTAGATACAGAGTAAAGCTCTCTCTACACTGTCCCATCAAACACTCCCAGGGCAGGTACAGGGGGTTAGATACAGAGTAAAGCTCCCTCTACACTGTCCCATCAAACACTCCCAGGGCAGGTACAGGGGGTTAGATACAGAGTAAAGCTCCCTCTACACTGTCCCATCAAACACTCCCAGGGCAGGTACAGTGGGTTAGATACAGAGTAAAGCTCCCTCTACACTGTCCCATCAAACACTCCCAGGGCAGGTACAGGGGGTTAGATACAGAGTAAAGCTCCCTCTACACTGTCCCATCAAACACTCTCAGGGCAGGTAAAGGGGGTTAGATACAGAGTAAAGCTCCCTCTACGCTGTCCCATCAAACACTCCCAGGGCAGGTACAGGGGGTTAGATACAGAGTAAAGCTCCCTCTACACTGTCCCATCAAACACTCCCAGGGCAGGTACAGCACGGGGTTATATACAGAGTAAAGCACCCTCTACACTGTCCCATCAAACACTCCCAGGGCAGGTACAGGGGGTTAGATACAGAGTAAAGCTCCCTCTACATTGTCCCATCAAACACTCCCAGGGCAGGTACAGGGGGTTAGATACAGAGTAAAGCTCCCTCTACACTGTCCCATCAAACATTCCCAGGGCAAGTACAACACGGGGTTACATACCGAGTAAAGCTCCCTCTACACTGTCTCATCAAACACTCCCAGGGCAGGTACAGGGGGTTAGATACAGAGTAAAGCTCCCTCTACACTGTCCCATCAAACACTCCCAGGGCAGGTGCAGCACGGGGTTAGATACAGTGTAAAGCTCCCTTTGCAGTGATCTCTCTAAACCCATGCTGCAACAGCCCTGCGAGTGTTTGATATTGTTGCTGGCCTGTAACAGGAAGTGTCTAATTTCTAGACAACCTTTGAGGAGCACAAAAAATATCAATGTGGTGGGTGCAGATAGTTTTAGATTAGAGGCATTGGATAGAATGCACATGTACTAATATAACACAGAAGCACTTATATTTTGGTGAGACTTAGTGAATCTATCGTTAGGTACGTGGCAACAGGGCACTTAGACCATCATAATAAGATTAGACAGATTCAGCACAGATTTATGAAAGGGAAATCGTGTTTGTCAAATCTGTTAAGAGCTTTTTGTAGCTAACCGGATAGAAAGGGGGGACCAGTAGATATGGTGTATTTGGATTTTCAAAAAGCATTCGATAAGGTGCCACACAAGAGGTTAATAATAGCCCAAACTTGGCTCATGGAATTTTGGGGGTAATATAGTCGCATGGATTGAGGATTGGTTAACGGACGGAAAACAGAGAGTAGGAATAAACGGGTCATTTTCGGGTTGGCAAGCTGTATGGTATAGTATTAGGCTGTCCCTCGCGTTGAGCATGAGCCGCTTTCATGGGATGCCGCTCGGGTCAGTGCTGGGGCCTCAGCTATTTACAATCTATAGCAATGACTCAGGTAAGAGGACCGAGTGTAATGTATCGAAGTTTGTGAGCTGTGAGGACGCAGGAGGCTGCCAAGGGGATATAGTCAGGTTGACTGAGTGGGCAAGAACATGGCAAACGGAATACAATGTGGAGAAGTGTGAAGTTATCCACTTTGGTAGGAAAAATAGCAAAGCACGAGTATTTTTTTATATGGTGAGAGATTGGGGAATGTTGGTGTTCAGAGGGACCTGGGTGCCCTTGTACACCAATCACTGAACGTTAACATGCAGGTACAGCAAGTGATTATAAAAACAAAGGGTATGTTGGCCTTTATTACAAAGGAATTTGAGTATAAGAGTGAAGATGAATTATTGCAATTATGTAGGGCCCTGGTGAGACCACACCTGGAGTATTGTGTACAGTTTTGACCTCATAAGAACATAAGAAATAGGAGCAGGAGTAGTCCCTCGAGCCTGCTCCGCCATTTAATATGATCATGAACTCAGGTTCACTTCCCCGCCCGCTCCCCATAACCTCTTATTCCCTGATCAGTTAATAAACTATCTGAAATATATTCAATGACCCAGCCTCCATAGCTCTCTGGGGCAGAGAATTCCACAGATTTACAACCCTCTGAGAGAAGAAATTCCTCCTCATCTCAGTTTTAAATGGGCGGCCCCTTATTCTAAGACCATGCCCCCTAGTTCTAGTCTCCCCCATCAGTGGGAACATCCTCTCTGCATCCACCTTGTCGAGCCCTCCTCATAATCTGATACGTTTCCATAAGATCACCTCTCATTCTCCTGAACTCCAATGAGTAGAGGCCCAACCTCCTCAACCTTTCCTCATAAGTCAACCCCCTCATCCCCGGAATTAACCGAGTGAACCGTCTCTGAACTGCCTCCAAAGCAAGTATATCCTTTCGTAAATACGGAGACCAAAACTGCACGCAGTACTCCAGGTGTGGCCTCACCAATACCCCTGCACCCACCACTCTTCCAGGCAGCGAGTTCCAGATCCCCACAACCCTCTGCGTAAAGAAGCCCCCCTCCTCAAATCCCCTCTAAACCTTCCACCAACCACCTTAAAACTATGCCCCCTCGTAATAGACCTCTCCACCAATGGAAATAGGCCCTTACTATCCACAATATCCAGGCCCCTCAATATTTTGTACACTTGCTGTAGAGCTGGTCTCCAGTCGTCCTGGTTAACCCTTGCCCACTGGACCAAGACCTGGCTCTGCCAAGCCCCGTGTGGTGGCTGGTGTACAACGGTCACCCCACGGTAAAACAATCCACCCACAGGTATCTTCCACCCCTGGAGCTCAGGCCTGGAACATCGGGTGTTCCATGGAAACATCTGTGAACTCATACGTTTCGATAAGACCACCTCTCAGTCTCCTGAACTCCAATAAACAGAGGCCCAACCTGCTCAATCTTTCCTCATAAGTCAACCCCCTCATCTCTGGAACTATTGGGAGGGTCATCAATCCAAGATCGTCACCCAGAAACCCAACGGGGAATTCAGGAGAAACTCCTTTACCCAGAGAGCGGTGAGAATGTGAAACTCGCTGCCACAGGGAGGGGTTTGGGGCGAATAGTATCGAGGCATTAAAGGGGAAGTGAGATAAACACACGAGGGAGAAAGTTTATGGTGATAGGGCGAGTGGGAGGAGGCTTGTGTGGAGGGTAAACATGTTGGGCCGAATGGCCTGTTTTCTTGATGTAGCTTGACAGACTTTTTGTCGACCCCTCCACATACGCAGACCGATGTTATCGTGAGTCCTATCATTGCGGGCAAAGGGCTGGTCTCCACTGCATCGTCCCGCGCGCTGCTCCACAAGGCGCGCCAGGACTTGGAATCCCTCTTCCAGTTCGTCACCGAGGGCCGCTCGTTCCACAGTGGGGAAATCGCCGTGGCCCCCAGCAAGCCCCACACCGACCTGGAGCAAGAGTTTGTGTACTTCGCCATGTGGGAACTGGGGGCTGTCTCTGCAGAGCAGAAGATCAAGGTACTGGTCTGCCTGTGTCCGAGCGTTTGAGTCTGTGTGCGTGCGTGAGAACATATTTCTTATGTTCTTATTATAAGAACACCAGAAACAGGAGCAGGAGTCGGCCATTCGGCCCCTCGAGCCTGCTCCGCCATTTAATACGATCGCGGCTGATCCGATCATGGACTCAGCTCCACTTCCCCGCCCGCTCCCCATAACCCTTCACTCCCTTATCGCTCAAAAATCTGTCTATCTCCACCTTAAATATATTCAATGACCCAGCCTCCACAGCTCTCTGGGGCAGAGAATTCCACAGATTTACAACCCTCTGAGAGAAGCAATTCCTCGTCTCAGATTTAAAAGGGAGGCCCTATCATCATCATCATCACAGGCAGTCCCTCGGAGTCGAGGAAGACTTGCCTCCACTCTAACAGTGAGTTCTCAGGTGACTGAACAGTCCAATACAGGAACAACAGTCCCTGTCACAGGTGGGACAGACAGTGGTTGAGGGAAGGGGAGGGTGGGACTGGTTTGCCGCACGCTCCTTCCGCTGCCTGCGCTTGCTTTCTGCACGCTCTCGGCGACGAGACTCGAGGTGCTCAGCGCCCTCCCGGATGCACTCCCTCCACTTAGGGCGGGACTGGTCTTTGGGCCAGGGACTCCCAGGTGTCGGTGGGGATGTTGCACTTTATCAAAGTTAGCGATCTGCAAGGAGGACCCCATATTCTAAGACCATGCCCCCTAGTTCTAGTCTCCCCCATCAGTGGGAACATCCTCTCTGCATCCACCTTGTCGAGCTCCCTCATAATCTGTTACGTTTCGATAAGATCACCTCTCATTCTTCTGAACTCCAATGAGTAGAGGCCCAACCTCCTCAACCTTTCCTCATAAGTCAACCCCCTCATCCCCGGAATCAACCGAGTGAACCTTCTCTGAACTGCCTCCAAAGCAAGTATATCCTTTCGTAAATACGGAGACCAAAACTGCACGCAGTACTCCAGGTGTGGCCTCACCAATACCCTGTATAACTGGAGCAAGACTTCCCTGCTTTTATACTCCATCCCCTTTGCAATAAAGGCCAAGATACCATTGGCCTTCCTGATCACTTGCTGTACCTGCAGACTATCCTTTTGTGTTTCATGCACAAGTAACCCCCAGGTCCCGCTGTACTGCGGCACTTTGCAATCTTTCTCCATTTAAATAACAATTTTCTTTTCTATTATTTCTGCCAAAGTGGATAACCTCACATTTTCCCACATTATAATCCATCTGCCAAAGAAGGCAACAATAGTTCTGATTCTAGTTCCTGGAACACAAATAAAAGCAACCTATTCTTTTAACGCACATAGTGAATAAGCTTTGTTATGGCAGAGGCTGTTCACTGTAAGTCTCGCCAGGAGTATATCTCAACAACAACAACTTAGATTTATATAGCGCCTTTAACATAGTGAAACGTCACAGGAGTATTATGAGACAAAAAATTAGGGCAGGGAAGAGGTGGGTTTTAAGGAGCAACTTGAAGGAGGAGAGAGAGGTAGAGAGGCGGAGAGGTTTAGGGAGGGAGTTCCAGAGCTTGGGGCCCAGGCAACAGAAGGCACGGCCACCGATGGTGGAGCGATTAAGAACATAAGAAATAGGAGCAGGAGTTGGCTACTGGGGGTACTGAAGTTTCATGTTCAGCCATGAACTCATTGAATGGCGGTGCAGGCTAGAAGGGCTGAATGGCCTGCTCCTGCACCTATTTTCTATGTTTCTATGTTTCTATTCAGCCCCTCGAGCCTGCTCCGCCATTTAATACGATCATGGCTGATCCGATCATGGACCCAGCTCCACTTCCCGCCCGCTCCCCATAACTCTTCACTCCCTTATCGCTCAAAAATCTGTCTATCTCCGCCTTAAATATATTCAATGACCCAGCCTCCACAGCTCTCTGGGGCAGAGAATTCCACAGATTTACAACCCTCTGAGAGAAGAAATTCCTCCTCATCTCAGTTTTAAATGGGCGGCCCCTTATTCTGAGACCATGCCCCCTAGTTTTAGTGTCCCCTAGTTTTAGTTATAATCAGGGATGCTCAAGATGGCAGAATTAGAGGAGTGCGGACATCTCGGGGAGGGTGGGGTGGGCAGTGGGGCTGGAGGAGATGACAGAGATAGCGAGGGGCTGGGTCATGGAAAAAGTACTCAGATAAGCATTTTGAAAGGGCACTGGTGCAGTAGAATTGGGAGATTTGTAGGCCACACTGGATGTCACAGCCGGTAAAGGTGAGCCGTGATTCCTCCCTGAATACACAGTGAGAAGTTTACTGGAATACCCTGCGCTCCTGAATCTCGATACGAGTAAATCCAGATGTACAAATTCCGTCAAAAACAGGAAAAGGTCATCAAGGCTCCTTTCATTGGAAAAAGCAGTTAAGCACACTCACATGTTACTTTAGAGGAACTGGATGCACGTTCAATACGGACGTTTGGAACAATAACAGGAAACATTGGCAAAGCCCAAATAGCCTTTCATCATCATCATGAGAGGCGGTCCCTGGATCGAGGGGGACTTGCTTCCACAGGAATTCACAGATGTTTCAATGAAGGACCCGATGTTCCAGGTCCTGAGCTCCAGGGGTGGAAGATGTCCTGTGGGTGGATTGTTTTAACGTGGGGTGACCGTTGTACACCAGCCACCACACGGGGCTTGACAGAGCGAGGTCTCGGTCCAGGGGCAAGGGTTAACCAGGACGACTGGAGACCTGCTCTGCTGCACGGGCCCAGTGCGCCCACATATCGCACAGTGTGGGCTGGGCCCGTGCTGCCCCCTGGGCCCTCGGCTCGCCTGGGCCCCGTACCCTCATTCGCCGCTCCTCCGCCCCCGATCTCTCGCCGCTCCTCCGCCCCGATCTCTCGATACTCCTCCGCCCCGATCTCTCGCCGCTCCTCCGCCCCGATCTCTCGATACTCCTCCGCCCCGATCTCTCGCCGCTCCTCCGCCCCGATCTCTCGATACTCCTCCGCCCCGATCTCTCGATACTCCTCCGCCCCGATCTCTCGATACTCCTCCGCCCCGATCTCTCGATACTCCTCCGCCCCGATCTCTCGATACTTCTCCGCCCCGATCTCTCGATACTCCTCCGCCCCGATCTCTCGATACTCCTCCGCCCCGTTCTCTCGCCGCTCCTCCGCCCCGATCTCTCGCCGCCCCTCCGCCCCGATCTCTCGATACTCCTCCGCCCCCGATCTCTCGATACTTCTCCGCCCCGATCTCTCGCCGCTCCTCCGCCCCGATCTCTCGATACTCCTCCGCCCCCGATCTCTCGATACTTCTCCGCCCCGATCTCTCGCCGCTCCTCCGCCCCGATCTCTCGCCGCTCCTCCGCCCCGATCTCTCGATACTCCTCCGCCCCGTTCTCTCGCCGCTCCTCCGCCCCGATCTCTCGCCGCCCCTCCGCCCCGATCTCTCGATACTCCTCCGCCCCGATCTCTCGCCCCTCCTCCGCCCCCGATCTCTCGATACTCCTCCGCCCCGATCTCTCGCCGTTCCTCCGCCCCGATCTCTCGCCGCTCCTCCACCACAAACATTAGTGAGTATATCGCACGCAAGTATAGCAGCCACGCTTAATATCCTACGACTAAGAACAGCCTCCCCTGCCATTTGTTTCCCAATCCCTCCACGACCTCGCCCCCCCCCCTCCCTATCTCTGTAACTTCATCCTGAGATTGTGAGAGGTGCGATAGGAATAGGAATTCTTTCTTTACTTTTCCAGTCGGGATCACTTGCCCTCTCCGTAACCCTGGGACAGAAGTGGATAATTGCATCAATTCTCCCCCCCTCCCCAGCCACTCCCCAAAGCTGAGATCAACTAATCTTGGATTGGCCCTTGCTGCTCTCTGTCTCTCAGTTAAACCCTCAGTGTGTGAGCGAGCATTTGAGTCGTTCTCCTTCCCAACCTCCACCTAAAACTCTGCTGCCTGTATCCCAACTCGCACCAAGTCCCGTTCACCCATCGCCCCTGGGTACTCGCTGACTCACACCTGGAGTGAAGATATATTTGCTTTGGAGGCAGTTCAGAGAAGGTTCACTCGGTTGATTCCGGAGATGAGGGGGTTGACTTATGAGGAAAGGTTGAGGAGGTTGGGCCTCTACTCATTGGAGTTCAGAAGAATGAGAGGTGATCTTAGCGAAACGTATCAGATTACGAGGGGGCTCGACAAGGTGGATGCAGAGAGGATGTTCCCACTGATGGGGGAGACTAGAACTAGGGGGCATGGTCTTAGAATAAGGGGCCGCCCATTTAAAACTGAGATGAGGAGGAATTTCTTCTCTCAGAGGGTTGTAAATCTGTGGAACTCTCTGCCCCAGAGAGCTGTGGAGGCTGGGTCATTGAATATATTTAAGGCGGAGATAGACAGATTTTTGAGTGATAAGGGAGTGAAGGGTTATGGGGAGCGGGCGGGGAAGTGGAGCTGAGTCCATGATCGGATCAGCCATGGTCGTATTAAATGGTGGAGCAGGCTCGAGGGGCCGAATGGCCGACTCCTGCTCCTGTTTCTGATGTTCTTATCTTCTCCCTATCTCCATAACCTCCTCCAGTCCCACAGCCCTCCGAGATCTCCGCACTCCTCGGATCCTGGCCTCTTGCTCACTCCGATTTTAATCGCTTCACCATTGGTGGCTATGCCTTCAGTTGTCTGGAACTCCCTCCCTAAACCTCCCCGCCTATCTCTCTCCCCCTCTCAGAAGCTCCTTAAAACCGATCTCTTTGACCAAGCTGTTGGTCACCTGTCCTAATATCTCCTTAAGTGGCTCGGGGTCAAGTCTTTTTGAATAACGCTCCTGTGAAGCGCCCTGGGGTTTTTTTTTACCATGTTACGGTCTCTGTAGAAATGTAAGTTGTTGTCGATTGGCTGCTTGATTCAGCGTCACTTCCGATGGACATGGTGACGCGGGAACGCCTCTGTTTGCTGACGCTCTTTGTCCCCTCCTTCTTTTGTTCCAGACGCTGCGGAGCCTGTTCCGACGGAGCCTGGAGGCGTGTCACGGGGCAGCGCTTACCTCCATCGCCTTCCCGGTGGCTGACCTCTGCTTCCTGGGGTTCAGCCGGACGCAGGTACTGGAGACGGCCGTGGAAGAAATCTCCCGCTTCGAAGAGCAGAGGCCGTGCGGTTGGATCAAGAGCGTGCGGCTTGTTCTCCACGCCCCGCATCCCTCGTCCCACGCGGTGAGCGGCTGAGGTTTGGCGTCTCGGGTATCGGGGCTCGCTTCTGGAGGTCGTGGGTTCGAGCTTCCCCACTGCCCCCAACCCCCCCCCCAACACTCCGGAGACTCGAACCCCCACAATCCAGGGCCATCACTTCCAGTGCCGGGAACAGAAAGACCTGTGTCTATGCACCAACTTATACAACCTCAGGCTCTCCCAGAGCGCTTCACAGCCGGTGGAATACTTTATCAAAGTGTACTCACAGTCGGGGAACATGGCAGTCAATTCTGCACAGCAAGCTCCCGCAAACAGGAATGAGTTCATCAGCGGGCAATCCGCTTTCGTGATGTTGGGTTGAGGACTGAATATTGGCCCCAGGACACCGGCGAGCACACTACCCTGCTTATCTTCCAATTGTAAACGCAACGCTCGGCCTGAGAGGGCAGAACGGGCCTCAGTTAATCGTCTCATCCCAACTGACAGCACCTCCGACAGTGCGGCACTCCCTCAGCACTGCCCCTCCGACAGTGCGGCACTCCCTCAGTACTGCCCCTCCGACAGTGCGGCACTCCCTCAGTACTGCCCCTCCGACAGTGTGGCACTCCCTCAGCACTGCCCCTCCGACAGTGCGGCACTCCCTCAGTACTGCCCCTCCGACAGTGCGGCGCTCCCTCAGTACTGCCCCTCCGACAGTGCGGCGCTCCCTCAGTACTGCCCCTCCGACAGTGCGGGGCTCCCTCAGTACTGCCCCTCCGACAGTGCGGCGCTCCCTCAGTACTGCCCCTCGGACAGTGCGGCTCTCCCTCAGTACTGCCCCTCCGACAGTGCGGCGCTCCCTCAGTACTGCCCCTCCGACAGTGCGGCACTCCCTCAGTACTGCCCCTCCGACAGTGCGGCACTCCCTCAGTACTGCCCCTCCGACAGTGCGGCACTCCCTCAGTACTGCCCCTCCGACAGTGCGGCACTCCCTCAGTACTGCCCCTCCGACAGTGCGGCGCTCCCTCAGTACTGCCCCTCCGACAGTGCGGCGCTCCCTCAGTACTGCCCCTCCGACAGTGCGGGGCTCCCTCAGTACTGCCCCTCCGACAGTGCGGCGCTCCCTCAGTACTGCCCCTCGGACAGTGCGGCTCTCCCTCAGTACTGCCCCTCCGACAGTGCGGCGCTCCCTCAGTACTGCCCCTCCGACAGTGCGGCACTCCCTCAGTACTGCCCCTCCGACAGTGCGGCACTCCCTCAGTACTGCCCCTCCGACAGTGCGGCACTCCCTCAGTACTGCCCCTCCGACAGTGCGGCACTCCCTCAGTACTGCCCCTCCGACAGTGCGGCACTCCCTCAGTACTGCCCCTCCGACAGTGCGGCACTCCCTCAGTACTGCCCCTCCGACAGTGCGGCACTCCCTCAGTACTGCCCCTCCGACAGTGCGGCACTCCCTCAGTACTGCCCCTCCGACAGTACGGCGCTCCCTCAGTACTGCCCCTCCGACAGTGCGGCACTCCCTCAGTACTGCCCCTCCGACAGTGCGGCACTCCCTCAGTACTGCCCCTCCGACAGTGCGGCACTCCCTCAGTACTGCCCCTCCGACAGTGCGGCACTCCCTCAGTACTGCCCCTCCGACAGTGCGGCACTCCCTCAGTACTGCCCCTCCGACAGTGCGGCACTCCCTCAGTACTGCCCCTCCGACAGTGCGGCACTCCCTCAGTACTGCCCCTCCGACAGTGCGGCACTCCCTCAGTACTGCCCCTCCGACAGTGCGGCACTCCCTCAGTACTGCCCCTCCGATTGTTGGCCTGGATTGTGGGCTCAAGTCTCTTGTGCTGCAGATTTTCTTTACACAGCGAGCTGTTGTGATCTCGAACGCTCTGCCTGAAAGGGCGATAGAAGCAGCTTGAACAGTAACCGTCAAAATGGATCTGGAGAAATACTTGAAGGTAGAAAAATTGCTTGATATGGGGAAAGGGCGGGGGGAATGGAGCCCACAGCAGGACGATGAGCCAAGTGGCCTCATTCTGTGTTATAACGTTCTGTGAACGGGGACATTTCCAAACTCTGATGGCAGGTGTTGGATTTCGAGGTGAGAAGTCAGAATGTAATTGCACTGTGATCGTGTCTGCCTTAATCTGATCGTGGTTATTTTCCATTTTCCTGCATCAGGTGCTGCGAGGTGCGTTTGAACACTTTCTTGGTAAGATATTACTTTTATCATTCATATCTTCTTTATTTTGCAACGGGAACATTGTTATTTTAGGTTCCCAGTGATAGAATCCAACTCCCTTACATACAGAGTAAAGCTCCCTCTACACTGTCCCATCAAACACTCCCAGGGCAGGTACAGGGGGTTAGATACAGAGTAAAGCTCCCTCCACACTGTCCCATCAAACACTCCCAGAGCAGGTACAGGGGGTTAGATACAGAGTAAAGCTCCCTCTACACTGTCCCATCAAACACTCCCAGAGCAGGTACAGGGGGTTAGATACAGAGTAAAGCTCCCTCTACACTGTCCCATCAAACACTCCCAGGGCAGGTACAGGGGGTTAGATACAGAGTAAAGCTCCCTCTACACTGTCCCATCAAACACTCCCAGGGCAGGTACAGGGGGTTAGATACAGAGTAAAGCTCCCTCTACACTGTCCCATCAAACACTCCCAGGGCAGGTACAGCACGGGGTTAGATACAGAGTAAAGCTCCCTCTACACTGTCCCATCAAACACTCCCAGGGCAGGTACAGGGGGTTAGATACAGAGTAAAGCTCCCTCTACACTGTCCCATCAAACACTCCCAGGGCAGGTACAGGGGGTTAGATACAGAGTAAAGCTCCCTCTACACTGTCCCGTGACACACTCCCAGAGCAGGTACAGCATGGGTTAGATACAGAGTAAAGCTCCCTCTACACTGTCCCATCAAACACTCCCAGGGCAGGTACAGCATGGGGTTAGATACAGAGTAAAGCTCCCTCTACACTGTCCCGTCAAAGATGCTGCAGCATTGGTCAGTTTCAGGAGGTTTTATTAAAGACGTAGAATTGAAATATTTGATAACAGTTTGGGAAAAGTTTGTTCTGCAAAGGGAAACTTCTGGGCATTCATTATTTTTAATTGAAAGAGTTACATTTATATAATCTTCTCGATCACTTGATGTCTCAAAGCGCTTTACACAGCCAGTGAAATACATTTTGAAGTGTAGTCACTGTTGTAATTGGTACAAATGATACAGAAACAAGAGACAGACTGATAATTAAAGGTTTCACTTGGTAGAATAGGAACGATATGCAACAAGAGTGAAATTATTGATAAGCTAATAAAGTCTCTCTTCGGTCTTCCCCCGTATCGAGGATGTCTTGCATTCCAGGCCAAAAAGAGATGAGTTTCACAGGTGTTTCAATGAAGGACCTAATATTCCGGACCCCGAACTACATCCTGAAGGGTGGAAGATGCCTGTGGGTAGATTGTTTTAACGTGGGGTGATCGTTGTACACCAGCCACCACACGGGGCTTGACAGAGCGAGGTCTCGGTCCAGTGGGCAAGGGTTAACCAGGACGACTGGAGACCAGCTCTGCTGCACGGGCCCAGTGCGCCCACATATCGCACAGTGTGGGCTGGGCCCGTGCTGCCCCCTGGGCCCCCCGGGCCCCGAACTCACGCCTCTCCCGGGCCCCGATCTGTTGGAATTATCGCGATCTGGCTATTGATAAATGACAAGTGAACTAAATTCTCCTTATATGCAGCTGTACATAATTATGCAATGCAGAATTGTGGGGATTGTCATTGAAAGGGAATAAGAGGAATGTAGATTAACTGGCGGTGTTTAAATGAGTACGTGGATTCTCAAAGACCCAAGATACTGAACTCAGCAAGTACTGCCTTTGAAGTGTATGTTTAAATATTATCACGTGTACTGTATGCAATGACAATGTACATTTATGTAGTGCCGTTAACCGAGTATAACACCCCAAGGCTCTTCACAGAATTTGACACTGAACCACATCAGGAGATTTTAGGACAGATGAGATCCAAGAGTTGTGGTGCAGAGGTTTAGGGAAAGCAGAAAGCAGAGAGTCGGGATAAATGGGTCCTTTTCGGGTTGGAAATCGGTGGTTAGTGGTGTGCCACAGGGATCGGTGCTGGGACCACAACTGTTTGCAATATACATAGATGACCTGGAAGAGGGGACAGAGTGTAGTGTAACAAAATTTGCAGATGACACAAAGATTAGTAGGAAAGCGGGTTGTGTAGAGGACACAGAGAGGCTGCAAAGAGATTTGGATAGGTTAAGCGAAGGGGCTAAGGTTTGGCAGATGGAATACAATGTCGGAAAGTGTGAGGTCATCCACCTTGCGGAAAAAAACAGTAAAAGGGAAAATTATTTGAATGGGGAGAAATTACAACATGCTGCGGTGCAGAGGGACCTGGGGGTCCTTGTGTATGAAACTCTTTTTGGAGTTTATCTGCAAAAACAAAAGACATTAAACCATGCCACCCTACCTGGGTGACACACCAGACATTTACAAGGCCCTTTTTTTTCCTTTTTTAAAAAATTTTTTTTTTATTTTTTATTTTTCTTCTTTTTTTCTCTCCTTTTTTTGGTTTTTTTTTGGGCACTAAAATCACAATTTTTCCATAGTGCCCCCTATAAAAGGTAAGGGGACACTAAAAACACCGGCAATTAAAACAAATTAAACTTTAAAACGTAAAATCAAATAAAAATTTGGTTGCCGGGCGTGATGATGCACTCCAGTCCCTCCGGCGCCCACCTCTCGCGGAAGGCCGCGAGCGTACCGGTGGACACCGCGTGCTCCATCTCCAGGGACACCCTGGACCGGATGTAAGAGCGGAAGAGAGGCAGGCAGTCAGGTTGAACGACCCCCTCGACCGCCCGCTGCCTGGACCGGCTGATGGCACCCTTGGCCGTGCCCAGGAGCAGTCCTACGAGGAGGCCTTCGGACCTACTCGCTCCCCTCCGCACAGGGTGCCCAAAGATCAGGAGAGTGGGACTGAAGTGCAGCCAGAATTTCAGGAGCAGCCCCTTCAAATAATGGAACAGGGGCTGCAACCTTGTGTATTCCATAAAAACATGGAACACGGACTCCTCCAGACCGCAGAAATTGCAGGCGGCCTGGGAGTCCGTGAACCGGCTTAAAAATTTGTTGCACGGCACTGCTCCGTGCACCACCCTCCAGGCCAAGTCCCCGATGAATAGTGGGAGGACCCCTGCGTAGAGTGCCCTCCATCGGGCTACTGCACCTGGTATTCCCAGGCAGTCTCCCATCCAAGTACTAACCAGGCCTGACTCTGCTTAGCTTCCAAGATCAGACGAGATCGGGCGTTTTCCCAAAAAGTTAGTTTGCAGGTGCAGCAGGTAATCAGGAAGGCAAATGAAATGTTGGCCTTCATTGCGAGAGGGATGGAGTACAAAAGCAGGGAGGTCCTGCTGCAACTGTACAGGGTATTGGTGAGGCCGCACCTGGAGTACTGAGTGCAGTTTTGGTCACCTTACTTAAGGAAGGATATACTGGCTTTGGAGGGGGTACAGAGATGATTCACTAGGCTGATTCCGGAGATGAGGGGGTTACCTTATGATGATAGATTGAGTAGACTGGGTCTTTACTCGTTGGAGTTCAGAAGGATGAGGGGTGATCTTATAGAAACATTTAAAATAATGAAAGGGATAGACAAGATAGAGGCAGAGAGGTTGTTTCCACTGGTCGGGGAGACTAGAACTAGGGGGCACAGCCTCAAAATACGGGGGAGCCAATTTAAAACCGAGTTGAGAAGGAATTTCTTCTCCCAGAGGGTTGTGAATCTGTGGAATTCTCTGCCCAAGGAAGCAGTTGAGGCTAGCTCATTGAATGTATTCAAGTCACAGGTAGATAGATTTTTAACCAATAAGGGAATTAAGGGTTACGGGGAGCGGGCGGGTAAGTGGAGCTGAGTCCACGGCCAGATCAGCCATGATCTTGTTGAATGGCGGAGCAGACTCGAGGGGCTCGATGGCCTACTCCTGGTCCTAATTCTTATGTTCTTATGTTCTTAATTCCAGACCTGCGGGTCTTGGCAGCTGAACCTGTGTCTGCCGATGGTGGAGTGAAGGGGGTCGGGGATCAGCAAGAGGCCAGAAGTGGAGGAGCGCAGCCAGGTTACGGGGAGCGGGCGGGGAAGTGGAGCTGAGTCCATGATCGGATCAGTCATGGTTGTATTGAATGGCGGAGCAGGCTCGAGGGGCCGAATGGCCGACTCCTGCTCCTGTTTCTGATGTCAGTCGGAGGCTGGCAGGGGCTGGAGGAGGTTACGGAGGTCGGGCAGGGACGAGGGATTTGAAAAGGATGGAGAAGTTTGAAATCGAGGCGTTGGAGTTGGGTGATGAGTGGATGGGCCTTGGTGCGAGTTAGGACATGGGGCGGCAGAGTTTTGGTTCAGTTCAAGTTTCCGTTGGCCAGGAGAGTGTTGGAAAAGTTGAGTCTGGAGGTAACAAAGGCACGGATGAGGGTTACAGCCGCAGGTGAGCTGAGGCAGGGCTGGTTATGGGCGTTGTTATGGCGATGGAAATAGGTGAACGGGGAACCAATTTAGGTCAGTGAGCACAGGGGAGGGTGATGATAGAAACATAGAAAGAACATTCGAGCCTGCACCATCCAATACGATCATGGCTGATCCTCTATCTCAACACCATATTCCCGCTTTCTCCCCATACCCCTTGATACCTTTTGTGTCTAGAAATCTATCTATCTCCCTCTTAAATATATTCAGTGACTTGGCCCCCACAGCCTTCTGTGGTAGAGAATTCCACAGGTTCACCTCCCTCGGAGTGAGAACATTTCTCCTCATCTCGCTCCTAAATTTCCTCCCCCGTATCCTGAGACTGTGACTCCTTGTTCTAGACTTCCCAGCCCCCGGGGAAACATCCTCCCCGCATCCAGTCTGTCCAACCCCGTCAGAATTTTATACCTTTCAATGAGATCCCCTCTCATTCTTCTAAACTCCAGTGAATACAGGGCCCAGTCGACCCAATCTCTCCTCATACGGCAGTCCTGCCATCCCAGGAATCAGTCTGGTGAACCTTCGCTGCACTCCCTCTGTGGCAAGTGTATCCTTCCTTAGGTAAGGAGACCAAAACTGCACACAGTACTCCAGGTGTGGTCTCACCAAGGCCCTGTATAACTGGAGTAAGACATCCTTGCTCCTGTACTCAAACCCGCTCGCAATGAAGGCCAACATACCATTTATCTCCCTAACTGCTTGCTGCACCGGCAGGTTTGCTCTCACTGACTGGTGAACAAGGACACCCAGGTCCCTCTGTACATCCACACTTCCAGAGCCATCACCATTTAAATAATACTTTGTCCTTATGTTTTTCCTACCAAAGTGGATAACGTCACATGTATCCACGTGAAACTGGGTGATGTTAGCCTTTATTACAAAGGGATTGGAGTATAAAAGTAAGTCTTACTGCAAATATATCGTTATCATAGGCGGTCCCTCTTATCAAGGATGACTTGCTTCCAGACCAAAAAGGGATGAGTTCCCAGGTGTTTCAATGATATTCCGGATCCCGAACTACATCCTGAAGGGTGGAAGATACCTGTGGGTGGATTGTTTTAACGTGGGGTGACCGTTGTACACCAGCCACCACACGGGCTTGACAGAGCGAGGTCTTGGTCCAGGGGCAAGGGTTAACCAGGACGACTGGAGACCAAGCTCTGCTGCACGGACCCAGTGCGCCCACATATCGCACACAGTGTGGGCTGGGCCCGTGCTGCCCCCTGGGCCCCTCGGCTCTTCCGAGCCCCAAGCTCACGCCTCTCCTGGGCCCCAATCGCGTTGCTCCTCGATCACTTGTAGCTCCTGCGCCCCGATATATAGGACCATGGTGAGACCACATCGAGAGTACGGGGTACCTTAGAAAAGACATACTTGCCTTGGAGCAGATGCAATGAAGATTCACGCGACTGAATCCTGGGATGGGGTGTGTGGGGGCATTGCCCTCGGGGAGGGTGAACAGACTTAACATATAGTTGCGAAGAATGAGAGGTGATCGCATTGAAACATATAACATTTTTAAGGGGCTTGACAGGATAGATGCAGGGAGGATGTTTACCCAGGGCTGGGGAGTCGAGAACCAGGGGTCACAGACTCAGAGGTCAACCAGTTCGGACTGAGATGGGGAGAAATGTCTTCACTCAGAGGATGGTGAATCTTTGGAATTCTCTACCCAAGGGGACGATGGAGACTCAGTCGTTGAGTATATTCAAGGCTGAGATCAATAGATTTTTGATACTAAGGGAATCAAGGGATCTGGGGGAAGTGTGGGAAGGTGAAAGTGAGGTAGAAGATCGGCCATGATTTTATCGTATAGCCTACTCCTGTCCCATTGAGTGTTCCGACTTCTTATGAATGGGACTCCGTGCAAGTAAGAATACAGGGGGGCAGCACCAGCAAGAGTTTGGGATGAACTGGTGAATAAATCCATTACCTGGACATGACCTCAAGGAGCAAATGACAAGACAGTGTCAGCTGTGGCTCAGTGAGCAGCACTCGTTCGCCTCGGAGTCAGAAGGTTGTGGCTTCGAGTCCCACTCCAGAGACTTGAGCACGTAAATCTAGGCTGGCTCGCCACTGCAGTACTGAGGGAGGGCCGCACTGTCGGAGGGGGCAGTACTGAGGGAGTGCCGCACTGTCGGAGGGGGCAGTACTGAGGGAGGGCCGCACTGTCGGAGGGACAGTACTGAGGGAGTGCCGCACTGTCGGAGGGGGCAGTACTGAGGGAGGGCCGCACTGTCGGAGGGGCAGTACTGAGGGAGTGCCGCACTGTCGGAGGGGGCAGTACTGAGGGAGGGCCGCACTGTCGGAGGGGCAGTACTGAGGGAGCGCTGCACTGTCGGAGGGGCAGTACTGAGGGAGGGCCGCACCGTCGGAGGGGCAGTACTGAGGGAGCGCCGCACTGTCGGAGGGGCAGTACTGAGGGAGAGCCGCACTGTTGGAGGGGCAGTACTGAGGGAGGGCCGCACTGTCGGAGGGGCAGTACTGAGGGAGGGCCGCACTGTCAGAGGGGCAGTACTGAGGGAGTGCCGCACTGTCGGAGGGGCAGTACTGAGGGAGCCCTGCACTGTCGCTGGGGCAGTACTGAGGGAGCCCTGCACTGTCGGAGGGGCAGTACTGAGGGAGCCCTGCACTGTCGCTGGGGCAGTACTGAGGGAGCCCTGCACTGTCGGAGGGGCAGTACTGAGGGAGCCCTGCACTGTCAGAGGTGGCGTCTTTTGGGTGAGATGTTAAACCGAGGCCGTGTCTGCTCTCTCAGATGGATGTAAAAGCTCCCATGACACTATTTCGAAGAAGAGCAGGGGGAGTTCTCCACAATGTCCTTGGCCAATATTTAGCCTTCAATCAACATCACTAAAACAGATTAGCTGGTCATAAGAACATCAGAAATAGGAGCAGGAGTCGGCCATTCGGCCCCTCGAGCCTGCTCCGCCATTTAATACGACCATGGGCTGATCCGATCATGGACTCAGCTCCACTTCCCCGCCCGCTCCCCATAACCCTTCACTCCCTGATCGCCCAAAAATCTGTCTATCTCCACCTTAAATATATTCAATGACCCAGCCTCCACAGCTCTCTGGGGCAGAGAATTCCACAGATTTACAACCCTCTGAGAGAAGAAATTCCTCCTCATCTCAGTTTTAAATGGGCGGCCCCTTATTCTAAGACCATGCCCCCTAGTTCTAGTCTCCCCCATCAGTGGGAACATCCTCTCTGCATCCACCTTGTCGAGCCCCCTCATAATCTGATACGTCTCGATAAGATCACCTCTCATTCTTCTGAACTCCAATGAGTAGAGGCCCAACCTCCTCAACCTTTCCTCATAAGTCAACCCCCTCATCCCCGGAATCAACCGAGTGAACCTTCTCTGAACTGCCTCCAAAGCAAATATATCCTTTCGTAAATACGGAGACCAAAACTGCACGCAGTACTCCAGGTGTGGCCTCACCAATACCCTGTATAACTGGAGCAAGACTTCCCTGCTTTTATACTCCATCCCTTTTGCAATAAAGGCCAAGATACCATTGGCCCTTCCTGATCACTTGCTGTACCTGCAGACTAACCTTTTGTGTTTCATGTACAAGTAACCCCCAGGTCCCGCTGTACTGCGGCACTTTGTAATCTTTCTCCATTTAAATAATAACTTGCTCTTCGATTTTTTTTCTGTCAAAGTGCATGACCTCACACTTTCCCACATTATACTCCATCTGACAAATGTTTACCCACTCACTGAGCCTGTCTGTGTCCTTTTGCAGATTTTTTGTGTCCTCCTCACACATTGCTTTTCCTCCCATCTTTGTATCGTCAGCAAACTTGGCTACGTTACACTCAGTCCCTTCTTCCAAGTCATTAATATAGATTGTAAATAGTTGGGGTCCCAGCACTGATCCCTGCGGCATCCCACTAGTCACTGGTGGCCAACCAGAGAATGAACCATTTATCCCGACTCTCTGTTCTCTGTTAGTTAACCAATCCTCTATCCATGCTAATATATTACCCCCAACCCCGTGAACTTTTATCTTGTGCAGTAACCTTTTATGTGGCACCTTGTCAAATGCCTTCTGGAAATCCAAATACACCACATCCACTGGTTCCCCTTTATCCACTGGTTCCCCTTTATCCACTGGTTCCCCTTTATCCACTGGTTCCCCTTTATCCACCCTGTTCGTTACATCCTCAAAGAATTCCAGCAAATTTGTCAAACATGACTTCCCCGTCATAAATCCATGGTGACTCTGCCTGACCGAATTTTGCTTTTCCAAATATCCTGCTACTGCTTCTTTAATAATGGACTCCAACATTTTCCCAACCACAGACGTTAGGCTAACTGGTCTATAGTTTCCTGCTTTTTGTCTGTCTCCTTTTTTAAATAGGGGCGTTACATTTACAGTTTTCCAATCTGCTGGGCCCTCCCCAGAATCCAGGGAATTTTGGTAAATTACAACCAATGTATCCACTATCCCTGCCGCTACTTCTCTTAAAACCCTGGGATGCAAGCCATCAGATCCAGGGGATTTATCTGTCTTTAGTCCCATTATCTCACTGAGTACCACCTCCTTAGTCATTGTGATTGTGTCAAGTTCCTCCCCCCCCTATAGCCCCTTGACTATCCACTGTTGGAATATTGTTAGTGTCCTCTACCGTAAAGACTGATACAAAATATTTGTTCAGAGTTGCTGCCATCTCCATGTTCCCCATCACTAATTCCCCGGTCTCGCCCTCTAAGGGACCAACATTTACTTTAGCCACTCTTTTCCTTTTTATATACCTGTAGAAACTCTTGCTATCTGTTTTTATATTTCGTGCTAGTTTATACTTTCATCGTCAATCTTCCCTTTCTTAATCATTTTTTTCGTCATTCTTTGCTGGCTTTTAAAAGTTTCCCAATCTTCTGCCCTCCCACTAGTTTTGTCCACTTTGTATGCCCTTGTTTTTAATCGGATCCCGTCCTTTATTTCTTGAGTCAGCCACGGATGGTTATCTTTTCTCTCGCACCCTTTCCTCCTCACTGGAATATATATTTATTGAGAGTTGGGAAATATCTCCTTAAATGTACGCCGGTCACTGGTCATGCGCCCATTGCAGTTTGTGGGAGCTTGCTGTGCGGCAAATTGGGCGCCGGCGTTTCAGACAGCAGCGAGTAGACTTCAGAAAAGTGCTTCACCGGCTGTAAAGCGCGTTGGAAGGTCTTGGGGAGGTGAAAGGAGCTGGTGCAAATGCAAGTGTCTTGCTTTCTTCCTAACGGTGCCCCTCTTGTCGTTTTGCAGAACGCAGCACCCTGTGCTTGCCCGAGGACCCGCTGTTCGTCAGGTACTTGGAGGAGCACGCCGAGGCCCGAGGCCTGATCCGGGCCGAGCTCCTCGACTCCGGCAGCGACCTGGAGACTGGCGGCAGCGGGGTTGGGGATAGTGGCCCGGGGCTGGTCTTCCTCTCGCCAACCTCTGGCCGCAGCCTGGGCAGCTGGGGCGAGGCGGCTCGGAGGGCGTTCGAGGCGGCTCGGGGCGGGTACCGGGTCCACGAGCTGGCGGAGCAGGAGGGGGAGGGGGAGGGGGAGGAGGGCCGCTGGCTGCGGGAGGTGGCGCCGGGCTCGGTGGCGGTTTACCGCCGGGGACCTGCGGCGGTGGCAGTGGTGGTGGGGCCGGCCCAGCTGGTGGAGCGCACGCTGCGCGAGGCGAGGGAGGCGGCCCTGGCCGAGGGGAGGAGGCCGGTGCGGACGGCCCTGCGCCTGGCCTGCCTGGCCCAGGGCCTGGCCCTGCGCGAGGCCTTCGGGCCGGCCGAGCCCGGGGTGCGGCTGGAGCTGGAGCATGCCGGCGGCCCCGCCCTGGTGCTCAGCGGGCCAGGCCGGCCGGTGGGCCGGGCCGAGGGGCTGCTGCAGGCCGCCGCTGCCCGCCTGCTGAAGGCCCCAGCCGCCGGCCTGTCGCGGCCCGAGCTCGCCTTCCTGGCCGGCCTGGAGCCCCAGGACCTGGCCCGCCGGCACTTCTTCCGGCGGGGGCTGGCCGTCGCCCTGGAGACGGGCGGCCAGGCGGGCGGCGCCGTCACCCTGCACGGTCTGCGCGCCGACCAGCTGACCCGGGCCCAGGCCGTGCTCCGCAAGCTGCTGGGCCGCGAGGTGCTGGAGGTGCCCGGCGCGGCCTGGGCCGGCCTGGCGCAGGATGAGTGGCGGGAGACGGTGGACGGCCTTCAGGCGCCGGGCCGCGTGCGGGTGGAGGTGGCCCGGTCGCCGTCGGCGCGGCCTGGCGCGGTCGCCCACGTGGGGGCGGGGCCAGGGACGCCGGACGCCCATTGGCCGAGCGGGCAGGCCACTCACATGGGGCCGGGGACGCCGGACGCCCATTGGCCGAGCCGGCAGGCCGCTCACATGGGGCCGGGGACGCTGGATGCCCATTGGCCGAGTGGGCAGGCCACTCACATGGGGCCGGGGACGCCGGACGCCATCCACGTGACGGTGGCGGGCTTCCGCGAGGACGTGCAGGCGGCCGCGCGCTCCCTCCAGCGGTTCTTGGCCGAGCGCGCCCAGGCCGAGTGCCTGGTGCCGCTGGCCCGCCCGCTCTGGGCCGGCAGCGTGCCGCGGCTGCTGGAGCTGCTGGGCCTGGGGCACGTGGCGGGCCGCCTCGAGATCCAGGTTTGCCGCCAACCGCCGGCGGCCGCGGCCGAGCCGCTGCTGGCGCTGCGGCTGCGCGGCCGGAGCAAGGAGGTGGAGGAGGCCCGGGGGGCGCTGCAGGCCGGGCTGGGGTCGCTGGTGGTCGAACGCCTGGCGGTCGAGTGGCCGGAGCGGGCGGCCGCCGAGTACCTGGAGAGCCAGCGGGGCCGGGAGGCGGTGGAGACGGTGAGCCAGGCCTGCGAGTGCCTGATCGTCTGGCAACGGCAGGAGGACGACGGCGAGGGCGACATTGGCGACGAGCTACAGTGCGCAGGGGCGGAGATCCGGCACCAGCTGCTTTTGGAGGGCGACGTGCGGGTGCTGGTGATGGCCGGAGACGCCAGCGCGCTGGACGTGGACGCGCTGGTCGACGGCGAGACGTTGGGGACGCACGGCGCGGATGACGTCAGGACGCGGCGGGCGGCGCTTGGCCGGGCGCTGGAGCGGGCGGAGCTGGGCGGGGCCCACTCGGTGGCCCTGGCCTGCCCGGGGAACCTTGGCCTGCCGCTGGCCCTGGCGGCCGGCTGCTTGGTGGCGGCCGTGCGAGACTTCCTCGGGCGGCGGCGGAGGCCGGGCCTGCGCCGGGTGCTGCTGGTGGGCGGCCGGGAGCCGGCGGTGAGCGCCCTGCGGAGGGCCTGCACGGAGAGCTGGAGCCTAGGGCCCCGGCACAGCCCGCAGCCGCTGGCGGCCGAGCTGGTCGTGGGCCGAGTGGAGGACCAGACGGTAATTGCGCCTTGCACGGGCGGTGGGGAGGGAAATCCGTGTCCGGGTACGGCGGGGGGAGTGCGATATCCGGAGACTGGGGGAGAGACGGGCGATATCCGGTGACTGGGGGAGAGACGGGCGATATCCGGTGATTGGGGGAGAGACGGGCGATATCCGGTGATTGGGGGAGAGACGGGCGATATCCGGTGATTGGGGGAGAGACGGGCGATATCCGGTGATTGGGGGAGAGATGGGCGATATCCGGTGACTGGGGGAGAGACGGGCGATATCCGGTGACTGGGGGAGAGACGGGCGATATCCAGTGACTGGGGGAGAGACGGGCGATATCCGGTGACTGGGGGAGAGACGGGCGATATCCAGTGACTGGGGGAGAGACGGGCGATATCCGGTGACTGGGGGAGAGACGGGTGATATCCGGTGACTGGGGGAGAGACGGGCGATATCCAGTGACTGGGGGAGAGACGGGTGATATCCGGTGACTGGGGGAGAGACGGGCGATATCCAGTGACTGGGGGAGAGATGGGCGATATCCGGTGATTGGGGGAGAGATGGGCGATATCCGGTGACTGGGGGAGAGACGGGCGATATCCAGTGACTGGGGGAGAGACGGGCGATATCCGGTGACTGGGGGAGAGACGGGCGATATCCGGTGACTGGGGGAGAGACGGGCGATATCCGGTGACTGGGGGAGAGATGGGCGATATCCGGTGACTGGGGGAGAGACGGGCGATATCCAGTGACTGGGGGAGAGACGGGCGATATCCAGTGACTGGGGGAGAGACGGGCGATATCCAGTGACTGGGGGAGAGACGGGCGATATCCGGTGACTGGGGGAGAGATGGGCGATATCCGGTGACTGGGGGAGAGACGGGCGATATCCGGTGACTGGGGGAGAGATGGGCGATATCCGGTGACTGGGGGAGAGACGGGCGATATCCGGTGACTGGGGGAGAGACGGGCGATATCCAGTGACTGGGGGAGAGACGGGCGATATCCAGTGACTGGGGGAGAGACGGGCGATATCCGGTGACTGGGGGAGAGATGGGCGATATCCGGTGATTGGGGGAGAGACGGGCGATATCTGGTGATTGGGGGAGAGATGGGCGATATCCGGAGACTGGGGGAGAGACGGGCGATATCCAGTGACTGGGGGAGAGACGGGCGATATCCAGTGACTGGGGGAGAGACGGGCGATATCCGGTGACTGGGGGAGAGACGGGCGATATCCGGTGACTGGGGGAGAGACGGGCGATATCCGGTGATTGGGGGAGAGACGGGCGATATCCGGTGATTGGGGGAGAGATGGGCGATATCCGGTGATTGGGGGAGAGACGGGCGATATCCGGTGACTGGGGGAGAGACGGGCGATATCCGGTGACTGGGGGAGAGACGGGTGATATCCGGTGATTGGGGGAGAGACGGGCGATATCCGGTGATTGGGGGAGAGACGGGCGATATCCGGTGACTGGGGGAGAGACGGGCGATATCCGGTGACTGGGGGAGAGACGGGTGATATCCGGTGACTGGGGGAGAGACGGGCGATATCCGGTGATTGGGGGAGAGACGGGCGATATCCGGTGATTGGGGGAGAGACGGGCGATATCCGGTGACTGGGGGAGAGACGGGCGATATCTGGTGACTGGGGGAGAGACGGGCGATATCTGGTGACTGGGGGAGAGACGGGCGATATCCGGTGACTGGGGGAGAGACGGGCGATATCCGGTGACTGGGGGAGAGACGGGCGATATCCGGTGATTGGGGGAGAGACGGGCGATATCCGGAGATTGGGGGAGAGACGGGCGATATCCGGTGACTGGGGGAGAGACGGGCGATATCCGGTGACTGGGGGAGAGACGGGCGATATCCGGTGACTGGGGGAGAGACGGGCGATATCCAGTGACTGGGGGAGAGACGGGCGATATCCGGTGACTGGGGGAGAGACGGGCGATATCCAGTGACTGGGGGAGAGACGGGCGATATCCGGTGATTGGGGGAGAGACGGGCGATATCCGGAGACTGGGGGAGAGACGGGCGATATCCGGTGACTGGGGGAGAGACGGGCGATATCCGGTGACTGGGGGAGAGACGGGCGATATCCGGTGATTGGGGGAGAGACGGGCGATATCCGGTGACTGGGGGAGAGACGGGTGATATCCGGAGACTGGGGGAGAGACGGGCGATATCCGGTGACTGGGGGAGAGACGGGCGATATCCGGAGACTGGGGGAGAGACGGGCGATATCCGGTGACTGGGGGAGAGACGGGCGATATCCAGTGACTGGGGGAGAGACGGGCAATATCCAGTGACTGGGGGAGAGACGGGCGATATCCGGTGACTGGGGGAGAGACGGGCGATATCCGGTGATTGGGGGAGAGACGGGCAATATCCGGTGACTGGGGGAGAGACGGGCGATATCCAGTGACTGGGGGAGAGACGGGTGGTGCCTGGAGACGGACACTGGTGCGAGACGGGCGTTATCCCGGGACAGGCGATATCCCGGGACCGCCCGATTTCATTTAATTGACGTCGATCGAGAAAGCGAAATCGGGCGGTGCATGAAACGGGCAATGTGCCCCGTGGTTGGGGCCGTATCCTGCAGCGTGGAAAGAGTGAGGAGGCAGCGGGTGGTACTACGGGAGATGGGGGGAGGAGGCCGGTGGGAGGAGTGCCTGGGTCAGTCAGGTAGGCAGTGAGGGAGGAGTGCCTGGGTCAGTCAGGTAGGCAGTGAGGGAGGAGTGCCTGGGTCAGTCAGGTAGGCAGTGAGGGAGGAGTGCCTGGGTCAGTCAGGTAGGCAGTGAGGGAGGAGTGCCTGGGTCAGTCAGGTAGGCAGTGAGGGAGGAGTGCCTGGGTCAGTCAGGTAGGCAGTGAGGGAGGAGTGCCTGGGTCAGTCAGGTAGGCAGTGAGGGAGGAGTGCCTGGGTCAGTCAGGTAGGCAGTGAGGGAGGAGTGCCTGGGTCAGTCAGGTAGGCAGTGAGGGAGGAGTGCCTGGGTCAGTCAGGTAGGCAGTGAGGGAGGAGTGCCTGGGTCAGTCAGGTAGGCAGTGAGGGAGGAGTGCCTGGGTCAGTCAGGTAGGCAGTGAGGGAGGAGTGCCTGGGTCAGTCAGGTAGGCAGTGAGGGAGGAGTGCCTGGGTCAGTCAGGTAGGCAGTGAGGGAGGAGTGCCTGGGTCAGTCAGGTAGGCAGTGAGGGAGGAGTGCCTGGGTCAGTCAGGTAGGCAGTGAGGGAGGAGTGCCTGGGTCAGTCAGGTAGGCAGTGAGGGAGGAGTGCCTGGGTCAGTCAGGTAGGCAGTGAGGGAGGAGTGCCTGGGTCAGTCAGGTAGGCAGTGAGGGAGGAGTGCCTGGGTCAGTCAGGTAGGCAGTGAGGGAGGAGTGCCTGGGTCATCGTGTCAGGGAGGTGGGGTGTGGAGTCTGGGGCTCAGGGCCGATCTCTCGGGTCTTCTGACGCCCTCCTTCCACTTTGACCCCTTGGACTGCAGACTGACGTGGTGGTAAGCCCCATGGACGCCGACCTCAACCTGGAGTCGTCTGCCGTGTCCGCCGCGATCCTACAGAGGGCCAGGCAAGATGGTGGAAGCGCCCTGGTGGTCCCGACCCAAAGGTTAACACCAGGAGAAGTGGTGCAGGTGGAAACCGCCCAGTGTCGCACCCTGAATTTTGACTTTGTCTACTACGTGTACTGCACCCAGTGGAGTGACCAAGGGCGTGCCGAGCAGGTAACAGTCCTCTGCCACTAAACGCCAAACCGCTGCCACACGGCTGCAACGCTGGAAAGATCTTAAACGCGTCGGCTGCACGTAACGCGCGCACTCGCGCTCCCCACCCCTCCCCCCCCGGTCGAGCGCTCGAGACCCCACTCCAGAGACTCTCACCAGCCCCGTAAATCCAGGCCGACACGCCCCGTTGACCCCCTCAAAGGTCCCCGCGGCCACGACGGAGGAAGAGCCGGGCGGACGCCTCGGTTGCCTGAAGCCCAATATTTATCCCTCAACCAACATCACGACAAGAAAACAGATGAGCTGGTCGTTTCATCTGCTGTTTGTGGGATCTTTCTGTGTGCCTTTTGTTTGATGATGCGGCTGTGAAGCAGCTTGGGACGTCTTCCTATGTTCGATGCAACTTTGAGCATTCTCGTAAAGCTGTGCGCCTCTCCTTTGGCATTGGGCATTGGGCACAAGGTTACCCCCCGTGGTGACCAGGCGGACTGGACCTCAGTGTGGTGAGGTGACCTGTCATTCGGGACAGTGGCATCTTACATAGACTTCCACAGACTGTGCAGCACAGAAACAGGTCTTTCGGCCCAACAGGTCCGTGCCAGTGGTTACGTTCCACACGAGCCTCCTCACACCCCTCTTCACCGAACCCGATCAGTATAACCTTCGATTGAAGGTTCACTGGATTGAGCCCTGGGAGGGAGCGATGTGAATAAATGGGTCCCATTACTCTCTGGAGTTCAGAAGAATGAGAGGTGATCTCATTGGAACATATAAGTTTCTGAGGGGTACTGAGGAAGGCCAATGGAATGTTGGCCTTTATTGCAAAAGGGGATGGAGTATAAAAGCAGGGAAGTCTTGCTCCAGTTACACAGGGTATTGGTGAGGCCACACCTGGAGTACTGCGTGCAGTTTTGGTCTCCGTATTTACGAAAGGGTATACTTGCTTTGGAGGCAGTTCAGAGAAGGTTCACTCGGTTGATTCCGGGGATGAGGGGGTTGACTTATGAGGAAAGGTTGAGGAGGTTGGGCCTCTACTCATTGGAGTTCAGAAGAATGAGAGGTGATCTTATCGAAACGTATCAGATTATGAGGGGGCTCGACAAGGTGGATGCAGAGAGGATGTTCCCACTGATGGGGGAGACTAGAACTAGGGGGCATGGTCTTAGAATAAGGGGCCGCCCATTTAAAACTGAGATGAGGAGGAATTTCTTCTCTCAGAGGGTTGTAAATCTGTGGAATTCTCTGCCCCAGAGAGCTGTGGAGGCTGGGTCATTGAATATATTTAAGGGGGAGATAGACAGATTTTTGAGCGATAAGGGAGTGAAGGGTTATGGGGAGCGGGCGGGGAAGTGGAGCTGAGTCCATGATCGGATCAGCCATGATCGTATTAAATGGCGGAGCAGGCTCGAGGGGCCGAATGGCCCACTCCTGCTCCTAATTCTGATGTTCTTGTTGACAGGGTAGATGCCGAGAGATTGTTTCCCCTGGCTGGAGTTCCCCTAGAACTGGGGTTCACAGAATAAGGGGTTGGCCTGTTAGGACTGAGGTGAGGATGAATTTCTTCACACACAGGGTTGTGAATCTTTGGAATTCTCTACCCCAAAGAGCTTGGATGCTCAGACATTGACTGTTCAAGGCTGAGATCAATAGATTTTTGGTTGAGGGGAATCAAGGGATATGGAGACCAGGCGGGGTCAAAGATTAGCCATGATCTTACTGAATGACAGAGCAGGCTCGAGGGGCCGTATGGCCAACTCCTGCTTATCTAGCGTCCCCTTAAATGCATCCATGCTATTCTCCTCAACTGCTCCCTGTGGCAGCGAGTTCCACATTCTCACCACTCTCTGGGTGAAGACGTTTCTCCTGAATTCCTGATTAGGTTTACCCGTGACCTTTTTTATGACCCCGAGTTGTGGTTATGGTTGTGCCCATAAGTGGAATCACCTTCTCTACGTCTACTCATTATAAAGAGCTCTATCTGATGGAGAGGGACAAGATGAAGGGGAGGAGAGAAGGGAGATGAAGGGGAGGAGAGAAGGGAGATGAAGGGGAGGAGAGAAGGGAGATGAAGGGGAGGAGAGAAGGGAGATGAAGGGGAGGAGAGAAGGGAGATGAAGGGGAGGAGAGAAGGGAGATGAAGGGGAGGAGAGAAGGGAGATGAAGGGGAGGAGAGAAGGGAGATGAAGGGGAGGAGAGAAGGGAGATGAAGGGGAGGAGAGAAGGGAGATGAAGGGGAGGAGAGAAGGGAGATGAAGGGGATCAATGGAGGGGGGGGGGAGCGAGATATAATCTTGATTTAGAAAGGCGGGCAGGGTACAGAGGAGAGCAACCCCGCTAATACCCCAGGGCAGATGGATTAAACTCTGAGGAAAGATTAATGAAGAACGAGCTTCACACTCTCGAGAGAAAAAGGTTACGGAGGAGAATGGTTGGATGATATAACATACCGGTCAAAGTCCCGTGGGATTGCACACACGGGAATTGAGACCAAGTGTAGTGGTTGGGTGAAGTGAGGGATAATGGGACAAGGGCACGGACTGGAGTTCCATCCCTATTTTAACGTTGTGCACTCGTATTTTTACATTGCCGTTATAAAATTAGGAAAAGGGGAGGTGCAACGAGACCTGGGTGTCATGGTACATCAGTCATTGAAGGTTGGCATGCAGGTACAGCAGGCGGTGAAGAAGGCACATGGTATGTTGGCCTTCATAGCGAGGGGATTTGAGTATAGGGGCAGGGAGGTGTTACTACAGTTGTACAGGGCCTTGGTGAGGCCACACCTGGAGTATTGTGTACAGTTTTGGTCTCCTAACCTGAGGAAGGACATTCTTGCTATTGAGGGAGTGCAGCGAAGGTTCACCAGACTGATTCCCGGGATGGCGGGACTGACCTATCAAGAAAGACTGGATCAACTGGGCTTGTATTCACTGGAGTTCAGAAGAATGAGAGGGGACCTCATAGAAACGTTTAAAATTCTGACGGGACTGGACAGGTTAGATGCGGGAAGAATGTTCCCGATGTTGGGGAAGTCCAGAACCAGGGGTCACAGTCTCAGGATAAGGGGTAAGCCATTTAGGACCGAGATGAGGAGAAACTTCTTCACCCAGAGAGTGGTGAACCTGTGGAATTCTCTACCACAGAAAGTTGTTGAGGCCAATTCACCAAATATATTCAAAAGGGAGTTAGATGAAGTCCTTACTACTCGGGGGATCAAGGGTTATGGCGAGAAAGCAGGAATGGGGTACTCAAGTTGCATGTTCAGCCATGAACTCATTGAATGGCGGCGCAGGCTCGAAGGGCCGAATGGCCTACTCCTGCACCTATTTTCTATGTTTCGAAAATTCCAACGTAACATTTATAAAGGAAACATCCTATGTAAACATGTCACACTGTAATTGCACCCTCCCCCCAGAGGTGGCGCTGCACTGGTGGCCCATTGACTATTTAGGCCCCTCTGTGCTGTTTCTTGCCTTCCAAAAAGGGCCTGCGGGATCTCCCCCACACACCCCCCCTCCCTCCTCCCACCCACCACCGAAAACTCCCCACGCAAACATTCTTCGCTGACCGTTTATCCCGGGTCCGCTTTTCGTTTCAGCTTCTCCGCACGAACGTGAGGAAGTGCCTGGAAACGTGCCATGACTCTGGCCTCTCCTTCATCACGTTCCCCCTGCTGGGGACCGGGAAGCTCGGCTTCCCCCTGGCCGTCGTGTCCAAGGCGATACTCGAGGAGATCTTCTGCTTCGCACACGAGCACCGGGTCACCTCGGTGAAAGGGGTGCAGGTCCTGGTGCACCCTGATGACACCGCGTCTCTACCAGTAGGTGAACTCTCTACCTCTCCCCCTCCTGCCCTCGACTCCCTCGCTGCCCTTCACTTTATCGACGCTGCATTGTCAAGAATTCGCTTTCAGCCGGACATTTTTCCGAGGGGGGAGCTGGTGCTTACGGGAGAATACATTCCCACATTAAGGCTCCTGCACTTTTAGCCTTCCTTTGCTTCTCTTGGCCCTCTCCTGCTCTCTAGCCACAGCTGTTCTACCACCTCATAGTGCTCTTGCCTTGCCCTGGGAGCCCTGCGGGTTGAAAGGTTCCAGTCATTGAACAATGTGCCAATTCGCTGTACTCTTGCAGATACTCCAGGAGACCATGAAGAAACTTCAGGACCCAGCGACAGGAGTGTTGCAAGGTAACTGAGCCAATTACTCTTTGCGGATCAAAGGGCTTGTGTGGAAACTCTCCAAATGCCTCAAGTACGCACTGTTGTGCTTGTGTGTGTATTCTGTCGTGCCTTTGTTTAAGACAGTGTGTTGCACTGAGTACATATTTGGTGCGTACAAGGGGCCTTGTCCAATGTTGCATTACTGTCCCACATCATTGAATCTGACAGCTATCAGATGTATTGAAGTCGTCAGCCCGAGCTCAGTGGGCAGCACTCTCGCCTCTGAGTCAGAAGGTTGTGGCTTCAAGTCCCGCTCCAGGGACTTGAGCAAATAACTGTGGGCTGACACTCCAGTGCAGTGCTGAGGGAGTGCCGCACTGTCGGAGGTGCCGTCTTTCGGATGAGACATTAAACCGAAGCCCCGCCTGCTCTCTCGGGTGGACGTAAAAGATCCCACGGCCACTATTTTGAAGAAGAGCAGGGGGAGTTCTCCCCGGTGTCCTGGGGCCAATATTTATCCCTCGACCAACATAACAAGAACATTTTATCTGGTCGTTATCACATTGCCGTGTGTGGGAGCTTGCTGTGCGCAAATTGACTGCCGCGTTTCCCACAATACAACAGCGACGACATCAAAAAGTACTTCATTGGCTGTGAGGTGCTTTGATACGTCCGGTTGTGAAAGGCGCGATGTAAATGTATGTATGTCCGTCCTCACGGATTTTTGGACTACAGGGGAATCGAGGGGTATGGGGATCGGGCAGGAAAGTGCAATGGAGTTCCTTGATCAGCCATGAAACACAGAAAGTTAGTATGTAGGTACAGCAAGTGATCAGGAAGGCCAATGGTATCTTGGCCTTTATTGCAAAGGGGATGGAGTATAAAAGCAGGGAAGTCTTGCTCCAGTTATACAGGGTATTGGTGAGGCCACACCTGGAGTACTGCGTGCAGTTTTGGTCTCCGTATTTACGAAAGGATATACTTGCTTTGGAGGCAGTTCAGAGAAGGTTCACTCGGTTGATTCCGGAGATGAGGGGGTTGACTTATGAGGAAAGGTTGAGGAGGTTGGGCCTCTACTCATTGCAGTTCAGAAGAATGAGAGGTGATCTTATCGAAACGTATCAGATTATGAGGGGGGCTCGACAAGGTGGATGCAGAGAGGATGTTCCCACTGATGGGGGAGACTAGAACTAGGGGGCATGGTCTTAGAATAAGGGGCCGCCCATTTAAAACTGAGATGAGGAGGAATTTCTTCTCTCAGAGGGTTGTAAATCTGTGGAATTCTCTGCCCCAGAGAGCTGTGGAGGCTGGGTCATTGAATATATTTAAGGTGGAGATAGACAGATTTTTGAGCGATAAGAGAGTGAAGGGTTATGGGGAGCGGGCGGGGAAGTGGAGCTGAGTCCATGATCGGATCAGCCATGGTGGTATTAAATGGCGGAGCAGGCTCGAGGGGCCCAATGGCCCACTCCTGCTCCTATTTCTTACGTTCATGTTCACAACTAGAGCGGTGCCAGCGATGAGGTTCCTCAGTTGTGTGGCGAGACAAGAGAAGAAGGATTGTTCTGCTGAGAGCAGAGAGGGTTCAGGGAAGATTTGATCGAGGCGAGCAAAATTAAGAGGGGATTTTGAGGGGGAGAAAAGAGTTTGCACCGGCAGGAGTGTCGGTAACCGGATTTGCGGTAACGGTTTCCCGCGTTGCCTCCACAGTGTCGAGACGGATCAGGAAAATCCTGCAGGGAGATCAGGATCCGGAGCCGGCCCCCAGTTTCACCGAGGTAACCGAGTCCGCCCCCGACACCAGGCCCGTGGTGCTCGAGATCACCGGCACGAGCGGCCAGCACGCGCAGAGCGCCCGCCGCTGCCTGGAGAGGCTTTTCGCCGACAGCTTCTCGGAGGAGGTGATGGAGGACGAGGGGCTGGGCCGGCTGAGCCGGGACGAGTTGTCCCAGGTCCAGCGGCTGTCCGGCCGGAGCTCGGTCCACCTGCTGGTCAAGCGAGGCCGGGAGAACCAGCTGTCCCTGCGGGGCCCGGCCGAGGGGGTCCGCCGGGTCTCCGGTCTGGTCCGCCGGCTGCTGAGCTCGCGGCTGGAGAGGGCCCTGGAGGGCCGGATGCACGACTTCCTGGCCTCGGTCATCCAGTGGCAGCTGGACGAAGGAGGTGCGAGCTTTGCTCCCTTTGACAAGCGGTCCAACTACCAGATCGAACAGGACTACAGCGCCCAGCGGCCAGACACCGCCGTCCGCTTCCGAGGCCGTCGGTACCGGCTGGACCCGGGACGCCAACAGGGCGAGGAGGTGGACACTGGGCGAAGGGTCCAGCTGAAGAGACTCGAACTGTTTACCGGTGAGTACCTGCTTCACCCCGCCCCCCGGCCCCGTCCCAAAAACAGGAAGTCACCAACACCAGAGCTCAGCGTGCGTGCTGGGGAGAGGCAGGTCTCTTCACCAGCCCAGTCGGCATCGATTTGGCTCGGTGGGCCAGCACCGTCGCCTTTCAGGAAGCAGGTGGCCGTGGGTTCAATGTCCCCATCCCGCAGCACGTGATCCAGGGCCGACACGCTCCTGGTTGCCCGTACTGAGGGAGTGCCGCACTGTCAGAGGGGCAGTACTGAGGGAGTGCCGCACTGTCGGAGGGGCAGTACTGAGGGAGCGCCGCACTGTCGGAGGGGCAGTACTGAGGGAGTGCCGCACTGTGGGAGGGTCAGTACTGAGGGAGTGCTGCACTGTCGGAGGGGCAGTACTGAGGGAGTGCCGCACTGTGAGAGGGGCGGTACTGAGGGAGTGCCGCACTGTCGGAGGGGCGGTACTGAGGGAGCGCCGTACTGTCGGAGGGGCAGTACTGAGGGAGTGCTGCACTGTCGGAGGGGCAGTACTGAGGGAGCACCGCACTGTCGGAGGGGCAGTACTGAGGGAGCGCCGCACTGTCGGAGGGGCAGTACTGAGGGAGCGCCGCATTGTCGGAGGGGCAGTACTGAGGGAGCGCCGCACTGTGGGAGGGGCAGTACTGAGGGAGGGCCGCACTGTCGGAGGGGCAGTACTGAGGGAGCGCCGCACTGTGGGAGGGGCAGTACTGAGGGAGCGCCGCACTGTCGGAGGGGCAGTACTAAGGGAGCGCCGCACTGTCGGAGGGGCAGTACTGAGGGAGTGCCGCACTGTCGGAGGGGCAGTACTGAGGGAGCCCCGCACTGTCGGAGAGGCAGTACTGAGGGAGCGCCACACTGTGGGAGGGGCAGTACTGAGGGAGCGCCGCACTGTCGGAGGGGCAGTACTGAGGGAGCGCCGCGTTGTTGGAGGGGCAGTACTGAGGGAGCGCCGCACTGTCGGAGGGGCAGTACTGAGGGAGTGCCGCACTGTCGGAGGGGCAGTACTGAGGGAGTGCCGCACTGTCGGAGGGGCAATACTGAGGGAGCGCCGCACTGTCGGAGGGGCAGTACTGAGGGAGCGCCGCGTTGTCGGAGGGGCAGTACTAAGGGAGCGCCGCACTGTCGGAGGGGCAGAGCTTTTGGGATGAGACATTAAACCTAGGCCCTGTGAGGTGGGAGCTAAGAGATGCCACGTGAGTTACTGGAAGAAGAGCAGGGGGAGTTCTCCCCGGTGTCCTGGGTCAATATTTATCCCTCAACCCAAATTGATTAAAAGCAAAAAAGGTTTAACTGGTCATTTGTCTCGCGTCTGCACGTGGGATCTTGCTGTGCACAAATATGACGGCCATGTTTCCTGCCTGACAACAGTGATTACAGATTGCAAGGAACTATACTTCATTGGCTGTGAAGCACTTTGAGACTTCCTGAGATCATGCAACACGCTGTATAACACCAATTCCTTCCTTCTCTTCCCCCAAAAACCTGGTTTAACTTCACAACAAGAACTACTTGTATTGTTATAGCGCCTGCACTGCAGTTAACATGTCCCAACGTTCAAAAGATGGTACCTCCAACAGTGTAGCACTCCCTCAGCAGTGCCCCCAAGAGTGTCGGCCTGGATTCTGGGCTCAAGCCTCTGGAAATAATTCCCTTGTGTACAGAAGATCAAAGCGTGATCTCTTTGAGGTGTTTTAATGGATTCGATTGGGTAGATACTATTTCCTCTGGTGTCGGTGTCCAGATCTAAAGGGTAAAACCTTCAAATTTGGGCCAATGTTCAGGGGTGAAGTGTGGAACCAGTTCTTCACACAAAGGGTTCGTGGAAATCTGGGACACACTGCCCCCAAACAGCTGTTGAGGCTGGAGGTCAATTGAGAATGTCAAAACTGAGATCAATTGATTTTTGTTGAGGTCAGTGCAGCAAGGGTTACGGAACCAAGGCGGGTTCCGAGACAGATCATCCGTGATCGAATGAAATAGTGGAACAGGCTCGGGGGGGGGCGGATTGAATGGCCTCCTCCTGTTCCGACATTCTCAAGTCGGCCTTGAACACTCACAACCCTCTGACTCGGAGGCCGGAGTGACCCATGAGCCAAGCTGACCCATCGCCCGGGGCTGAGCTCAAACCCTGGCCAATAATCTCAGCCACAGTGTGGGTAGGCTGTGACAGCCCCTGCTGTATGTCCATCTCACGACTATGATCGATACCTTCCTTCGCTCTGTTGATTTGCCTTGCGTTCTATCAATATCTCTCGGGGGGGGTTTTTTTTTTTGACACACAGAGAACAAACTCCCGTCGCACTGGGACGATATGGATGGGAACCTCGTCCTTACTGTCGAGCTTCAGTGGAACTCTGCGGAGTACGCAATGGTTTCATCAAGGTTCCAGGAAAGCAACTCATCCTCCTCAATTGTCAAGGTACGTGGGCCCAACTGGAAGCCAGTGGCAACCGATTTCACCTCGGGCTTGTTGGTCCGAAGCCACGAGAGATCGCGAACTGCTCACAGAAAGATCAGCCATGGCTCAGTGTGCAGCACTCTCTCTCTCGCTCGTCCCTGAGTAACAAGCCCCCCACTCTGACACCTGTAATTCACACGGACAATCTCCCTGTGCCAGTACTGAGGGAGCCCCGCACTGTCGGAGGGGCAGTACTGAGGGAGCGCCGCACTGTCGGAGGGGCAGTACTGAGGGAGCGCCGCACTGTCGGAGGGGCAGTACTGAGGGAGTGCCGCACTGTCGGAGGGGCAGTACTGAGGGAGTGCTGCACTGTCGGAGGGGCAGTACTGAGGGAGTGCTGCACTGTCGGAGGGGCAGTACTGAGGGAGCCCCGCACTGTCGGAGGGGCAGTACTGAGGGAGTGCCGCACTGTCGGAGGGGCAGTACTGAGGGAGTGCTGCACTGTCGGAGGGGCAGTACTGAGGGAGTGCTGCACTGTCGGAGGGGCAGTACTGAGGGAGCCCCGCACTGTCGGAGGGGCAGTACTGAGGGAGTGCTACACTGTCGGAGGGGCAGTACTGAGGGAGCGTTGCACTGTCGGAGGGGCAGTACTGAGGGAGTGCCGCACTGTTGGAGGGGCAGTACTGAGGGAGCGCCGCACTGTCGGAGGGGCAGTACTGAGGGAGTGCCGCACTGTCGGAGGGGCAGTACTGAGGGAGCCCCGCACTGTCGGAGGGGCAGTACTGAGGGAGTGCCGCACTGTCGGAGGGGCAGTACTGAGGGAGCGCCGCACTGTCGGAGGGGCAGTACTGAGGGAGCCCCACACTGTCGGAGGGGCAGTACTGAGATGCACTGTCGGAGGGGCAGTACTGAGGGAGCCCCACACTGTCGGAGGGGCAGTACTGAGATGCACTGTCGGAGGGGCAGTACTGAGGGAGCCCCACACTGTCGGAGGGGCAGTACTGAGGGAGCCCCACACTGTCGGAGGGGCAGTACTGAGATGCACTGTCGGAGGTGCTGTCCTAAGACATGAACCTGAGGTCCTGTCTGTCCCTCAGGTGGATGTTTAAAGATCCCGCAGCTATTATAGGAGGAGAGGAGCTCACCGCAGAGTCCTGCAACAATATTTACCCCCCCTCGAGAGTGTGTAATGAATGCTTGGCCCTCTCTGACGTGTCATCCCTGATCACCGCTCTGTCTACACAGGGAGAGGTTGAGTTTGTACGTGTGTCCTGCACAGTCACTGAACCATTTCTCCTGCCTGGAACACAGATTGTCCGCGTTCAGAACGTTTACCTCAGATTAGCCTTTGGGCTGATGAAGCGAGCGTTGGAAGCTAAGATCGGGACGGGGGCGTCCAACGAGAAACTGCTCTTCCACGGAACCGAGGTCGGGAACTGCGATTCCATCAACAGACACGGATTCAACAGAAGCTTTGCTGGGAAAAATGGTGAGTGTCTCGGGAAAAACTCCTGTGCCTGTAGTGAGGGAGTACTGCACTGTCGGAGGGGCAGTGCTGAGGGAGTGCCGCACTGTCGGAGGGGCAGTCCTGAGGGAGTGCTGCACTGTCGGAGGGGCAGTACTGAGGGAGTGCCGCACTGTCGGAGGGACAGTACTGAGGGAGTACCGCACTGTTGGAGGGGCAGTACTGAGGGAGCACCGCACTGTCGGAGGGGCAGTACTGAGGGAGTGCCGCACTGTCGGAGGGGCAGTACTGAGGGAGCACCGCACTGTCGGAGGGGCAGTGCTGAGGGAGCCCCGCACTGTCGGAGGGGCAGTCCTGAGGGAGTGCTGCACTGTCGGAGGGGCAGTACTGAGGGAGCGGCGCACTGTCGGAGGGGCAGTACTGAGGGAGCGCCGCACTGTCGGAGGGGCAGTACTGAGGGAGTGCCGCACTGTCGGAGGGGCAGTACTGAGGGAGCCCCGCACTGTCGGAGGGGCAGTACTGAGGGAGTGCCGCACTGTCGGAGGGGCAGTACTGAGGGAGTGCCGCACTGTCGGAGGGGCAGTACTGAGGGAGTGCCGCACTGTCGGAGGGGCAGTACTGAGGGAGCACCGCACTGTCAGAGGGGCAGTACTGAGGGAGCGCCGCACTGTCGGAGGGGCAGTACTGAGGGAGTGCCGCACTGTCGGAGGGGCAGTGCTGAGGGAGCGCCGCACTGTCGGAGGGGTCAGTACTGAGGGAGCGCCGCACTGTCGGAGGGGCAGTACTGAGGGAGCGCTGCACTGTCGGAGGGGCAGTACTGAGGGAGCGCCGCACTGTCGGAGGTGTCCTCTTTTGGGATGCAGCGTTAAACCGAGGCCCGTATAAGATTCCACGAGCACTATTGGAAGAAGAGCAGCGTGGATTCGCCCCAGTATCCTGGGCCAATATTTATCCCCCAACTAACATCACTACAAACAGATTCCTTGCTCATTATGACATTGCTTTTTGTGTTAACTTGCTGACTGCAACTTTAGGGTGTCCTGAGATCGGGAAAAGTGCTTTATATAATTCATGTTTACTTTTTACTTTGATATATATCTTTAGGGATGGAGTATAAAAGCAGGGAAGTCTTGCTCCAGTTATACAGGGTATTGGTGAGGCCACACCTGGAGTACTGCGTGCAGTTATACAGGGTATTGGTGAGGCCACACCTGGAGTACTGCGTGCAGTTCTGGTCTCCGTATTTACGAAAGGATATACTTGCTTTGGAGGCAGTTCAGAGAAGGTTCACTCGGTTGATTCCGGGGATGAGGGGGTTGACTTATGAGGAAAGGTTGAGGAGGTTGGGCCTCTACTCATTGGAGTTCAGAAGAATGAGAGGTGATCTTATGGAAACGTATCAGATTATGAGGGGGCTCGACAAGGTGGATGCAGAGAGGATGTTCCCACTGATGGGGGAGACTAGAACATAAGAACATAAGAACTAAGAGTCGTCCATTCGGCCCCTCGAGCCTGCTCCGCCATTCAATGAGGTCACGGCTGATCATTGACCTCAACTGCACTTTCCCGCCCGATCCCCATATCCCTCGATTCCCTTAATATCCAAAACTCTACCGATCTCAGCCTTGAATATACCCAGAGACTGAGCCCCCACAGCCCTCTGGGGCAGAGAATCCCAAAGATTCACCCCCCTCTGAGTGAAGAAATTCCTCCACATCTCAGTCCTAAACCTGAGACTGTGTGACCCCCTGGTTCTGGACTCCCCCCAGCCCGGGGGGATCCACCCTCCCTGCATCTACCCTGTCGAGCCCTGTCAGAATGTTGTATGTTTCTATGAGATCACCTCCCATTCTTCTAAACTCGAGAGAATATGAGACTATTTGAAAGAAGAGCACGGGGGTAGTCCCTGGTGCTGGCCAATATTTATCCCTCAATCAACATAACACAACTAGGGGGCATGGTCTTAGAATAAGGGGCCGCCCATTTAAAACTGAGATGAGGAGGAATTTCTTCTCTCAGAGGGTTGTAAATCTGTGGAATTCTCTGCCCCAGAGAGCTGTGGAGGCTGGGTCATTGAATATATTTAAGGCGGAGATAGACAGATTTTTGAGCGATAAGGGAGTGAAGGGTTATGGGGAGCGGGCGGGGAAGTGGAGCTGAGTTCATGATCGGATCAGCCGCGATCGTATTAAATGGCGGAGCAGGCTCGAGGGGCCGAATGGCCGACTTCTGCTCCTGTTTCTGACGTTCTTGTGTTTCCTTTCACCTTCCTCCGTTTCTTTCTGCGTTCTACCCTCCCGAGCGACACTCACCCAGGAAGCTTTCCCTCTCCAGTGCTGGTCCCCACTGGAGTCCCAGACCAGGAGCCAGCGGCTTCAGGAAGTGAATGCTGGGGGAAGGGGGGAAAAGAGGGGCAGGTGTTGAAACCACCGTTGCTTGGGACTAACGCCCCACCGCGTTTCTCTTCCAGGCGCGATGCTCGGCGACGGGGTGTATTTCGCTGTCAACGCGAGCCAGTCGGACATTTACTCGCGGGCCGACGGAATGGGTCAGAAGCACATGTACCTGTCCCGCGTCCTGACCGGGAGGTGCGTCCAGGGTAGGCAGGGCCTCCGACTGCTGCCCGCCGTGCCCGGCTCCAGCGACCTCTACGACTGCGCGGTGGACTCCACGGACCGCCCGAAGATATTTGTGGTTTTCCATGACAGCCAGGTCTACGCGGAGTATCTCATCACCTTCTGCTGAGGGTCGCGGCCCCGGCCTGACGGGAGGGGTCGGGGGTCGGGGGTCGGGGGGGGAACAACTTTCCTGCTGATTGTTTCCCCCCACCCCCAGCGGGTAACCTTGGGAAAACCGGTCCGGAGCTGCACAGGACCAACAGAGAGCTGCCCAGCTCAGAGGGGACATGCTGGGCCAGGGCCAGGGGCAAGCTTTCCCTCGTGGGCTCTTGAGTTGCTTGAAATGTAAAAACTGCCAAGTACAGTGATTTAACAGAAAAACAAGGATCTCAGTTCCTGCACAACATCTGGCTCATGGAAAAGAACGGAGGTTCAGGGGATTGATTCCTGGGATCAGAGGGGACCGTCTTATGTTGAGAGGTTGTGTCGCTTGGGCCTATTCTCTCTGGAGTTTAGAAGGATGAGAGGTGACCTCTCATTGAAGCACGCAAGATGCTGAGGGGGCTCGACAGGGTAGATGAAGGGAGGGTGTTTCCCCCCCCCCGCCCCCGGGGCTGGGGGGAGTCTAGACCCAGGGGCTCACACAGTCTCAGGATAAGGGCTCGGCCATTTAGGACTGAGATGAGGAGGAAGTTCTTCACTCACAGAGAGGGCGGGGTGGTGAATCTTTGGGATTCTCTGCCCCAGAGGGCTGTGGAGGCTCAGTCCCCGAGTGTATTCAAGGCTGAGGCCGAGAGATTTTTGGAGTCGAGGGGAATCGAGGGATCGGGGCGGGAAAGTGGGGTTGAGGTCGAAGGTCAGCCGTGGTCTTTATTGAATGGCGGAGCGGGCTCGAGGGGCCGAATGGCCGACTCCTGCCCTTGATTCCGGGGATGAGGGGGTTGACTTATGAGGAAAGGTTGAGGAGGTTGGGCCTCTACTCATTGGAGTTCAGAAGAATGAGAGGTGGTCTTATCGAAACGTGTAAGATAATGAGGGGCGGTGAGTACACGAGAGGGGGGGATATGGGGGGTGAGTACACGAGAGGGGGGTATACGGGGCAGTGAGTACACGAGAGGGGGATTATAAGGGCAGTGAGTATACGAGAGGGGGGATACGGGGGGTGAGTACACGAGGGGGGGATATGGGGGGTGAGTACACGAGGGGGGGTTACGGGGCGGTGAGTACACGAGGGGGGATACGGGGCAGTGAGTACACGAGAGGGGGGATACGGGGCAGTGAGTACACGAGAGGGTTGTATACGGGGCAGTGAGTACACGAGAGGGGCGATATGGGGCAGTGAGTACATGAGAGGGGGGATACGGGGCAGTGAGTACACGAGAGGAGCGGGTACGCAGGGTGAGTACACGAGAGGGGGGGATACGGGGGGGTGAGTACACGAGAGGACGGGTACGCAGGGTGAGTACACGAGGGGGGTGGGTACGGGCAGTGAGTACACGAGAGGGACGGATACGCGGGGTGAGTACACGAGGGGGGCGGGTACGGGGCGGTGAGTACACGAGAGGGACGGCCACGTGGGGTGAGTACACGAGAGGGGCGGGTACGGGCAGTAAGTACACGAGAGGGACGGTACAGGCAGTAAGTACACGAGAGGGACGGGTACGCAGGGTGAGTACACGAGAGGGACGGGTACAGGCAGTGAGTACACGAGAGGGATGGGTACAGGCAGTGAGTACACGAGAGGGACGGGTACAGGCAGTGAGTACACGAGAGGGATGGGTACAGGCAGTGAGTACACAAGAGGGATGGGTACGCAGGGTGAGTACACGAGGGGGGCGGGTACGCAGGGTGAGTACACGAGAGGGACGGGTACGCGGCGATGAGTACACGAGAGGGACGGGTACGCGGGGTGAGTACACGAGGGGGGTGGGTACGGGCAGTGAGTACACGAGAGGGACGGATACGCGGGGTGAGTACACGAGGGGGGCGGGTACGGGGCGGTGAGTACACGAGAGGGACGGCCACGTGGGGTGAGTACACGAGAGGGGCGGGTACGGGCAGTAAGTACACGAGAGGGACGGTACAGGCAGTAAGTACACGAGAGGGACGGGTACGCAGGGTGAGTACACGAGAGGGACGGGTACAGGCAGTGAGTACACGAGAGGGATGGGTACAGGCAGTGAGTACACGAGAGGGACGGGTACAGGCAGTGAGTACACGAGAGGGATGGGTACAGGCAGTGAGTACACGAGAGGGATGGGTACGCAGGGTGAGTACACGAGGGGGGCGGGTACGCAGGGTGAGTACACGAGAGGGACGGGTACGCGGCGATGAGTACACGAGAGGGACGGGTACGCGGGGTGAGTACACGAGAGGGGCGGGTACGCGGGGTGAGTACACGAGAGGGGCGGGTACGTGGGGTGAGTACACGAGAGGGACGGGTACACGGGGTGAGTACACGAGGGGAGCGGGTACGCGGGGTGAGTACGCGAGAGGG
The DNA here is from genome assembly GCF_044704955.1 of Pristiophorus japonicus. Lineage (NCBI taxonomy): Eukaryota > Metazoa > Chordata > Chondrichthyes > Pristiophoridae > Pristiophorus > Pristiophorus japonicus. Next base: position 9,104,412 of record NC_091999.1, on the reverse strand, counting down.
ACGGGTACGCAGGGTGAGTACACGAGATGGGGGATACGGGGGGATGAGTACACGAGAGGGCGGGTACGCAGGGTGAGTACACGAGGGGGGTGGGTATGGGCAGTGAGTACACGAGAGGGCGGGTACGCAGGGTGAGTACACGAGGGGGGTGGGTACGGGCAGTGAGTACACGAGACGGACGGGTATGCGGGGTGAGTACATGAGAGGGGCGGGTACGGGCAGTAAGTACACAAGAGGGACGGGTACGCAGGGTGAGTACACGAAAGGGACGGGTACAGGCAGTGAGTACACGAGAGGGACGGGTACAGGCAGTGAGTACATGAGAGGGATGGGTACAGGCAGTGAGTACAAGAGAGGGACGGGTACGCAGGGTGAGTACACGAGGGGGGTGGGTACGGGCAGTGAGTACACGAGGGGAGCGGGTACGCGGGGTGAGTACACGAGAGGTGTGGATACGGGGCGGTGAGTACATGAGAGGGACGGGTACGCGGGGTGAGGACACGAGAGGGACGGGTACGTGGGGTGAGTACACGAGGGGAGCGGGTTCGGGCGGTGAGTACACGAGAGGGACGGGTACGCGGGGTGAGGACACGAGAGGGGCGGGTACGTGGGGTGAGTACACGAGGGGAGTGGGTTCGGGCGGTGAGTACACGAGAGGGACGGGTACGCGGGGTGAGTACACGAGAGGGACGGGTACGTGGGGTGAGTACACGAGGGGAGCGGGTTCGGGCGGTGAGTACACGAGAGGGGCGGGTACGCGGGGTGAGTACACGAGAGGGGAGGGTACACGGGGTGAGTACACGAGAGGGACGGGTACACGGGGTGAGTACACGAGGGGAGCGGGTTCGGGCGGTGAGTACACGAGAGGGACGGCTACGCGGGGTGAGTACACGAGGGGAGTGGGTTCGGGCGGTGAGTACACGAGGGGAGCGGGTACGCGGGGTGAGTACACGAGAGGGGCGGGTACGGGCGGTGAGTACACGAGAGGGACGGGTACGCGGGGTGAGGACACGAGAGGGGCGGGTACGTGGGGTGAGTACACGAGGGGAGCGGGTTCGGGCGGTGAGTACACGAGAGGGACGGGTACGCGGGGTGAGTACACGAGAGGGACGGGTACGTGGGGTGAGTACACGAGGGGAGCGGGTTCGGGCGGTGAGTACACGAGAGGGGCGGGTATGCGGAGTGAGTACACGAGGGGAGCGGGTACGCGGGGTGAGTACACGAGGGGAGTGGGTTCGGGCGGTGAGTACACGAGGGGAGCGGGTACGTGGGGTGAGTACACGAGAGGGACGGGTACGCGGGGTGAGTACACGAGGGGAGCGGGTTCGGGCGGTGAGTACACGAGAGGGACGGGTACGCGGGGTGAGTACACGAGAGGGACGGGTATGCGGGGTGAGTACACGAGAGGGACGGGTACGTGGGGTGAGTACACGAGGGGAGCGGGTTCGGGCGGTGAGTACACGAGAGGGACGGGTACGTGGGGTGAGTACACGAGGGGAGCGGGTTCGGGCGGTGAGTACACGAGGGGAGCGGGTACGCGGGGTGAGTACACGAGAGGGACGGGTACGCGGGGTGAGTACACGAGAGGGACGGGTACGTGGGGTGAGTACACGAGGGGAGCGGGTTCGGGCGGTGAGTACACGAGGGGAGCGGGTTCGGGCGGTGAGTACACGAGAGGGACGGGTACGTGGGGTGAGTACACGAGGGGAGCGGGTTCGGGCGGTGAGTACACGAGAGGGACGGGTACGCGGGGTGAGTACACGAGAGGGATGGGTACGCGGGGTGAGTACACGAGAGGGACGGGTACGCGGGGTGAGTACACGAGGGGAGCGGGTACGCGGGGTGAGTACACGAGGGGAGCGGGTTCGGGCGGTGAGTACACGAGAGGGACGGGTACGCGGGGTGAGTACACGAGAGGGACGGGTACGTGGGGTGAGTACACGAGGGGAGCGGGTTCGGGCGGTGAGTACACGAGAGGGACGGGTATGCGGGGTGAGTACACGAGAGGGACGGGTACGTGGGGTGAGTACACGAGAGGAGCGGGTTCGGGCGGTGAGTACACGAGAGGGACGGGTACGTGGGGTGAGTACACGAGGGGAGCGGGTTCGGGCGGTGAGTACACGAGAGGGACGGGTACGCGGGGTGAGTACACGAGAGGGACGGGTACGCGGGGTGAGTATACGAGGGGAGCGGGTTCGGGCGGTGAGTACACGAGAGGGACGGGTTCGGGCGGTGAGTACACGAGGGGAGCGGGTTCGGGCGGTGAGTACACGAGAGGGACGGGTACGCGGGGTGAGTACACGAGAGGGACGGGTACGCGGGGTGAGTACACGAGAGGGACGGGTATGTGGGGTGAGTACACGAGGGGAGCGGGTTCGGGCGGTGAGTACACGAGGGGAGCGGGTTCGGGCGGTGAGTACACGAGAGGGACGGGTACGCGGGGTGAGTACACGAGAGGGACGGGTACGCGGGGTGAGTACACGAGAGGGACGGGTACGCGGGGTGAGTACACGAGGGGAGCGGGTTCGGGCGGTGAGTACACAAGGGGAGCGGGTTCGGGGGGTGAGTACACGAGAGGGACGGGTACGCGGGGTGAGTACACGAGAGGGACGGGTACATGGGGTGAGTACACGAGGGGAGCGGGTTCGGGCGGTGAGTACACGAGGGGAGCGGGTACGCGGGGTGAGTACACGAGAGGGACGGGTACGCGGGGTGAGTACACGAGAGGGACGGGTACGCGGGGTGAGTACACGAGAGGGACGGGTACGCGGGGTGAGTACACGAGGGGCTGAAGGGTGTGACCGTGTCACCATGGCTGTCTCCCCTTCACTGAACGGGCAGAGCCGGCGGGATTGTAAAACATCGGCCCACTGGAGCACCAGGGAGGGGTTCGGCCGGGCCAGCCGATCCGGGGACCTGATTGTCGGGGCCAACACAGCAGTCAGCTGACAGAAACAACATGGCGGCGACGCCAGAGGACCCTCCCCGGTTACGGGAAGCCGCTCCGCCGGTGCGACGGTGAGCACCGACGGTGATTCCGGCCCCTCGGTCTCTCACACTCACACTCAGACTTTCATCATCAGAGGCGGGCCCTGGATCGAGGGGGACTTCCTCCCACGGGGGTTCACAGATGTTTCAATGAAGGAGCCGATGTTCCAGTCCTGAGCTCCAGGGGTGGAAGATGTCCTGTGGGTGGATTGTTTAACGTGGGGTGACCGTTGTACACCAGCCACCACACGGGGCTTGACAGAGCGAGGTCTCGGTCCAGGGGCAAGGGTTAACCAGGACCCCTGGAGACCTGCTCTGCTGCACGGACCCAGTGCGCCCACATATCGCACAGTGTGGGCTGGGCCCGTGCTGCCCCCTGGGCCCCGATCTCTCGCCGCTCCTCCGCCCCGATCTCTCGATACTCCTCCGCCCCGATCTCTCGATACTCCTCCGCCCCGATCTCTCGATACTCCTCCGCCCCGATCTCTCGATACTCCTCCGCCCCGATCTCTCGATACTCCTCCGCCCCGATCTCTCGATACTCCTCCGCCCCGATCTCTCGCCGCTCCTCCGCCCCCGATCTCTCGCCGCTCCTCCGCCCCGATCTCTCGATACTCCTCCGCCCCGATCTCTCGCCGCTCCTCCGCCCCGATCTCTCGATACTCCTCCGCCCCGATCTCTCGCCGCTCCTCCGCCCCGATCTCACGATACTCCTCCGCCCCGATCTCTCGCCCCTCCTCCGCCCCGATCTCTCGCCGCTCCTCCGCCCCGATCTCTCGATACTCCTCCGCCCCGATCTCTCGATACTCCTCCGCCCCGATCTCTCGATACTCCTCCGCCCCGATCTCTCGATGCTCCTCCGCCCCGATCTCTCGATACTCCTCCGCCCCGATCTCTCGCCGCTCCTCCGCCCCGATCTCTCGATACTCCTCCGCCCCGATCTCTCGCCGCTCCTCCGCCCCGATCTCTCGATACTCCTCCGCCCCGATCTCTCGATACTCCTCCGCCCCGATCTCTCGATACTCCTCCGCCCCAATCTCTCGCCGCTCCTCCGCCCCGATCTCTCGCCGCTCCTCCGCCCCGATCTCTCGATACTCCTCCGCCCCGATCTCTCGCCGCTCCTCCGCCCCGATCTCTCGATACTCCTCCGCCCCGATCTCTCGCCCCTCCTCCGCCCCGATCTCTCGCCGCTCCTCCGCCCCGATCTCTCGATGCTCCTCCGCCCCGATCTCTCGCCGCTCCTCCGCCCCGATCTCTCGATACTCCTCCGCCCCGATCTCTCGATGCTCCTCCGCCCCGATCTCTCGATACTCCTCCGCCCCGATCTCTCGCCGCTCCTCCGCCCCGATCTCTCGATACTCCTCCGCCCCGATCTCTCGCCGCTCCTCCGCCCCGATCTCTCGATACTCCTCCGCCCCGATCTCTCGCCCCTCCTCCGCCCCGATCTCTCGATACTCCTCCGTCCCGATCTCTCGCCGCTCCTCCGCCCCGATCTCTCGCCGCTCCTCCGCCCCGATCTCTCGCCGCTCCTCCGCCCCGATCTCTCGATACTGCTCCGCCCCGATCTCTCGATACTCCTCCGCCCCGATCTCTCGATACTCCTCCGCCCCGATCTCTCGCCGCTCCTCCGCCCCCGATCTCTCGATACTCCTCCGCCCCGATCTCTCGCCGCTCCTCCGCCCCGATCCCTCGCCGCTCCTCCGCCCCGATCTCTCGATGCTCCTCCGCCCCGATCTCTCGCCGCTCCTCCGCCCCGATCTCTCGATACTCCTCCGCCCCGATCTCTCGATACTCCTCCGCCCCGATCTCTCGCCGCTCCTCCGCCCCGATCTCTCGCCGCTCCTCCGCCCCGATCTCTCGATACTCCTCCGCCCCGATCTCTCGATACTCCTCCGCCCCGATCTCTCGCCTCTCCTCCGCCCCGATCTCTCGCCGCTCCTCCGCCCCGATCCCTCGCCGCTCCTCCGCCCCGATCTCTCGCCGCTCCTCCGCCCCGATCTCTCGATACTCCTCCGCCCCGATCCCTCGCCGCTCCTCCGCCCCCGATCTCTCGCCGCTCCTCCGCCCCGATCTCTCGATACTCCACCGCCCCGATCTCTCGCCACTCCTCCGCCCCGATCTCTCGCCGCTCCTCCGCCCCGATCCCTCGCCGCTCCTCCGCCCCGATCTCTCGCCGCTCCTCCGCCCCGATCTCTCGATACTCCTCCGCCCCGATCCCTCGCCGCTCCTCCGCCCCCGATCTCTCGCCGCTCCTCCGCCCCGATCTCTCGATACTCCACCGCCCCGATCTCTCGATACTCCTCCGCCCCGATCTCTCGACACTCCTCCGCCCCGATCTCTCGCCGCTCCTCCGCCCCGATCTCTCGCCGCTACTCCGCCCCCGATCTCTCGATACTCCTCCGCCCCGATCTCTCGCCGCTCCTCCGTCCCGATCTCTCGATACTCCTCCGCCCCGATCTCTCGCCGCTCCTCCGCCCCGATCTCTCGCCGCTCCTCCGCCCCGATCTCTCGATACTCCTCCGCCCCGATCTCTCGCCGCTCCTCCGCCCCGATCTCTCGATACTCCTCCGCCCCGATCTCTCGCCCCTCCTCCGCCCCGATCTCTCGCCGCTCCTCCGCCCCGATCTCTCGATGCTCCTCCGCCCCGATCTCTCGCCGCTCCTCCGCCCCGATCTCTCGATACTCCTCCGCCCCGATCTCTCGATGCTCCTCCGCCCCGATCTCTCGATACTCCTCCGCCCCGATCTCTCGCCGCTCCTCCGCCCCGATCTCTCGATACTCCTCCGCCCCGATCTCTCGCCGCTCCTCCGCCCCGATCTCTCGATACTCCTCCGCCCCGATCTCTCGCCCCTCCTCCGCCCCGATCTCTCGATACTCCTCCGTCCCGATCTCTCGCCGCTCCTCCGCCCCGATCTCTCGCCGCTCCTCCGCCCCGATCTCTCGCCGCTCCTCCGCCCCGATCTCTCGATACTGCTCCGCCCCGATCTCTCGATACTCCTCCGCCCCGATCTCTCGATACTCCTCCGCCCCGATCTCTCGCCGCTCCTCCGCCCCCGATCTCTCGATACTCCTCCGCCCCGATCTCTCGCCGCTCCTCCGCCCCGATCCCTCGCCGCTCCTCCGCCCCGATCTCTCGATGCTCCTCCGCCCCGATCTCTCGCCGCTCCTCCGCCCCGATCTCTCGATACTCCTCCGCCCCGATCTCTCGATACTCCTCCGCCCCGATCTCTCGCCGCTCCTCCGCCCCGATCTCTCGCCGCTCCTCCGCCCCGATCTCTCGATACTCCTCCGCCCCGATCTCTCGATACTCCTCCGCCCCGATCTCTCGCCTCTCCTCCGCCCCGATCTCTCGCCGCTCCTCCGCCCCGATCCCTCGCCGCTCCTCCGCCCCGATCTCTCGCCGCTCCTCCGCCCCGATCTCTCGATACTCCTCCGCCCCGATCCCTCGCCGCTCCTCCGCCCCCGATCTCTCGCCGCTCCTCCGCCCCGATCTCTCGATACTCCACCGCCCCGATCTCTCGCCACTCCTCCGCCCCGATCTCTCGCCGCTCCTCCGCCCCGATCCCTCGCCGCTCCTCCGCCCCGATCTCTCGCCGCTCCTCCGCCCCGATCTCTCGATACTCCTCCGCCCCGATCCCTCGCCGCTCCTCCGCCCCCGATCTCTCGCCGCTCCTCCGCCCCGATCTCTCGATACTCCACCGCCCCGATCTCTCGATACTCCTCCGCCCCGATCTCTCGACACTCCTCCGCCCCGATCTCTCGCCGCTCCTCCGCCCCGATCTCTCGCCGCTACTCCGCCCCCGATCTCTCGATACTCCTCCGCCCCGATCTCTCGCCGCTCCTCCGTCCCGATCTCTCGATACTCCTCCGCCCCGATCTCTCGCCGCTCCTCCGCCCCGATCTCTCGATACTCCTCCGCCCCGATCCCTCGCCGCTCCTCCGCCCCGATTTCTCGCCGCTCCTCCGCCCCGATCTCTCGATGCTCCTCCGCCCCGATCCCTCGCCGCTCCTCCGCCCCGATCTCTCGATACTCCTCCGCCCCGATCTCTCGATACTCCTCCGCCCCGATCTCTCGATACTCCTCCGCCCCGATCTCTCGATACTCCTCCGCCCCGATCTCTCGCCGCTCCTCCGCCCCGATCTCTCGCCGCTCCTCCGCCCCGATCTCTCGCCGCTCCTCCGCCCCGATCTCTCGATACTCCTCCGCCCCGATCTCTCGCCGCTCCTCCGCCCCGATCTCTCGATACTCCTCCGCCCGGATCTCTCGCCGCTCCTCCGCCCCGATCTCTCGCCGCTCCTCCGCCCCGATCTCTCGCCCCTCCTCCGCCCCCGATCTCTCGATACTCCTCTGCCCCGATCTCTCGATACTCCTCCGCCCCGATCTCTCGCCGCTCCTCCGCCCCGATCTCTCGATACTCCTCCGCCCCGATCTCTCGCCGCTCCTCCGCCCCGATCTCTCGCCCCTCCTCCGACCCGATCTCTCGATACTCCTCCGCCCCGATCTCTCGATACTCCTCCGCCCCGATCTCTCGCCGCTCCTCCGCCCCGATCTCTCGATACTCCTCCGCCCCGATCTCTCGCCGCTCCTCCGCCCCGATCTCTCGCCGCTCCTCCGCCCCGATCTCTCGCCGCTCCTCCGCCCCGATCTCTCGTTACTCCTCCGCCCCGATCTCTCGATACTCCTCCGCCCCGATCTCTCGCCGCTCCTCCGCCCCGATCTCTCGATACTCCTCCGCCCCGATCTCTCGATACTCCTCCGCCCCGATCTCTCGATACTCCTCCGCCCCGATCTCTCGATACTCCTCCGCCCCGATCCCTCGCCGCTCCTCCGCCCCGATCTCTCGCCGCTCCTCCGCCCCGATCTCTCGATACTCCTCCGCCCCGATCTCTCGATACTCCTCCGCCCCGATCTCTCGATACTCCTCCGCCCCGATCTCTCGATACTCCTCCGCCCCGATCTCTCGCCGCTCCTCCGCCCCGATCTCTCGATACTCCTCCGCCCCGATCTCTCACCGCTCCTCCGCCCCGATCTCTCGCCGCTCCTCCGCCCCGATCTCTCGATACTCCTCCGCCCCGATCTCTCGCCGCTCCTCCGCCCCGATCTCTCGCCGCTCCTCCGCCCCGATCTCTCGATACTCCTCCGCCCCGATCTCTCGATACTCCTCCGCCCCGATCTCTCGCCCCTCCTCCGCCCCGATCTCTCGCCCCTCCTCCGCCCCGATCTCTCGATACTCCTCCGCCCGGATCTCTCGCCGCTCCTCCGCCCCGATCTCTCGCCGCTCCTCCGCCCCGATCTCTCGCCGCTCCTCCGCCCCGATCTCTCGCCGCTCCTCCGCCCCGATCTCTCGCCGCTCCTCCGCCCCGATCTCTCGCCGCTCCTCCGCCCCCGATCTCTCGATACTCCTCCGCCCCGATCTCTCGCCGCTCCTCCGCCCCGATCTCTCGCCGCTCCTCCGCCCCCGATCTCTCGATACTCCTCCGCCCCGATCTCTCGCCGCTCCTCCGTCCCGATCTCTCGATACTCCTCCGCCCCGATCTCTCGCCGCTCCTCCGCCCCGATCTCTCGATACTCCTCCGCCCCGATCCCTCGCCGCTCCTCCGCCCCGATCTCTCGCCGCTCCTCCGCCCCGATCTCTCGATGCTCCTCCGCCCCGATCCCTCGCCGCTCCTCCGCCCCGATCTCTCGATACTCCTCCGCCCTGATCTCTCGATACTCCTCCGCCCCGATCTCTCGATACTCCTCCGCCCCGATCTCTCGATACTCCTCCGCCCCGATCTCTCGATACTCCTCCGCCCCGATCTCTCGCCGCTCCTCCGCCCCGATCTCTCGATACTCCTCCGCCCCGATCTCTCGCCCCTCCTCCGCCCCGATCTCTCGCCGCTCCTCCGCCCCGATCTCTCGATACTCCTCCGCCCCGATCTCTCGCCGCTCCTCCGCCCCGATCTCTCGATACTCCTCCGCCCCGATCTCTCGATGCTCCTCCGCCCCGATCTCTCGATACTCCTCCGCCCCGATCTCTCGCCGCTCCTCCGCCCCGATCTCTCGATACTCCTCCGCCCCGATCTCTCGCCGCTCCTCCGCCCCGATCTCTCGATACTCCTCCGCCCCGATCTCTCGCCCCTCCTCCGCCCCGATCTCTCGATACTCCTCCGTCCCGATCTCTCGCCGCTCCTCCGCCCCGATCTCTCGCCGCTCCTCCGCCCCGATCTCTCGCCGCTCCTCCGCCCCGATCTCTCGATACTCCTCCGCCCCGATCTCTCGATACTCCTCCGCCCCGATCTCTCGATACTCCTCCGCCCCGATCTCTCGTTACTCCTCCGCCCCGATCTCTCGATACTCCTCCGCCCCGATCTCTCGCCGCTCCTCCGCCCCGATCTCTCGATACTCCTCCGCCCCGATCTCTCGATACTCCTCCGCCCCGATCTCTCGATACTCCTCCGCCCCGATCTCTCGATACTCCTCCGCCCCGATCCCTCGCCGCTCCTCCGCCCCGATCTCTCGCCGCTCCTCCGCCCCGATCTCTCGATACTCCTCCGCCCCGATCTCTCGATACTCCTCCGCCCCGATCTCTCGATACTCCTCCGCCCCGATCTCTCGATACTCCTCCGCCCCGATCTCTCGCCGCTCCTCCGCCCCGATCTCTCGATACTCCTCCGCCCCGATCTCTCACCGCTCCTCCGCCCCGATCTCTCGCCGCTCCTCCGCCCCGATCTCTCGATACTCCTCCGCCCCGATCTCTCGCCGCTCCTCCGCCCCGATCTCTCGCCGCTCCTCCGCCCCGATCTCTCGATACTCCTCCGCCCCGATCTCTCGATACTCCTCCGCCCCGATCTCTCGCCCCTCCTCCGCCCCGATCTCTCGCCCCTCCTCCGCCCCGATCTCTCGATACTCCTCCGCCCGGATCTCTCGCCGCTCCTCCGCCCCGATCTCTCGCCGCTCCTCCGCCCCGATCTCTCGCCGCTCCTCCGCCCCGATCTCTCGCCGCTCCTCCGCCCCGATCTCTCGCCGCTCCTCCGCCCCGATCTCTCGCCGCTCCTCCGCCCCCGATCTCTCGATACTCCTCCGCCCCGATCTCTCGCCGCTCCTCCGCCCCGATCTCTCGCCGCTCCTCCGCCCCCGATCTCTCGATACTCCTCCGCCCCGATCTCTCGCCGCTCCTCCGTCCCGATCTCTCGATACTCCTCCGCCCCGATCTCTCGCCGCTCCTCCGCCCCGATCTCTCGATACTCCTCCGCCCCGATCCCTCGCCGCTCCTCCGCCCCGATCTCTCGCCGCTCCTCCGCCCCGATCTCTCGATGCTCCTCCGCCCCGATCCCTCGCCGCTCCTCCGCCCCGATCTCTCGATACTCCTCCGCCCTGATCTCTCGATACTCCTCCGCCCCGATCTCTCGATACTCCTCCGCCCCGATCTCTCGATACTCCTCCGCCCCGATCTCTCGATACCCCTCCGCCCCGATCTCTCGATACTCCTCCGCCCCGATCTCTCGATACTCCTCCGCCCCGATCTCTCGCCGCTCCTCCGCCCCGATCTCTCGATACTCCTCCGCCCCGATCTCTCGCCCCTCCTCCGCCCCGATCTCTCGCCGCTCCTCCGCCCCGATCTCTCGATACTCCTCCGCCCCGATCTCTCGCCGCTCCTCCGCCCCGATCTCTCGATACTCCTCCGCCCCGATCTCTCGATGCTCCTCCGCCCCGATCTCTCGATACTCCTCCGCCCCGATCTCTCGCCGCTCCTCCGCCCCGATCTCTCGATACTCCTCCGCCCCGATCTCTCGCCCCTCCTCCGCCCCGATCTCTCGATACTCCTCCGTCCCGATCTCTCGCCGCTCCTCCGCCCCGATCTCTCGCCGCTCCTCCGCCCCGATCTCTCGCCGCTCCTCCGCCCCGATCTCTCGATACTCCTCCGCCCCGATCTCTCGATACTCCTCCGCCCCGATCTCTCGATACTCCTCCGCCCCGATCTCTCGCCGCTCCTCCGCCCCGATCTCTCGCCGCTCCTCCGCCACGATCTCTCGCCGCTCCTCCGCCCCGATCTCTCGATACTCCTCCGCCCCGATCTCTCGATACTCCTCCGCCCCGATCTCTCGATACTCCTCCGCCCCGATCTCTCGATACTCCTCCGCCCCGATCTCTCGATACTCCTCCGCCCCGATCTCTCGCCGCTCCTCCGCCCCCGATCTCTCGATACTCCTCCGCCCCGATCTCTCGCCGCTCCTCCGCCCCGATCCCTCGCCGCTCCTCCGCCCCGATCTCTCGATGCTCCTCCGCCCCGATCTCTCGCCGCTCCTCCGCCCCGATCTCTCGATACTCCTCCGCCCCGATCTCTCGATACTCCTCCGCCCCGATCTCTCGCCGCTCCTCCGCCCCGATCTCTCGCCGCTCCTCCGCCCCGATCTCTCGATACTCCTCCGCCCCGATCTCTCGATACTCCTCCGCCCCGATCTCTCGCCACTCCTCCGCCCCGATCTCTCGCCGCTCCTCCGCCCCGATCCCTCGCCGCTCCTCCGCCCCGATCTCTCGCCGCTCCTCCGCCCCGATCTCTCGATACTCCTCCGCCCCGATCTCTCGCCTCTCCTCCGCCCCGATCCCTCGATACTCCTCCGCCCCGATCCCTCGCCGCTGCTCCGCCCCGATCTCTCGCCGCTCCTCCGCCCCGATCTCTCGCCGCTCCTCCGCCCTGATCTCTCGCCCCTCCTCCGCCCCGATCTCTCGATACTCCTCCGCCCCGATCTCTCGCCGCTCCTCCGCCCCGATCTCTCGATACTCCTCCGCCCCGATCTCTCGCCCCTCCTCCGCCCCGATCTCTCGATACTCCTCCGCCCCGATCTCTCGATACTCCTCCGCCCCGATCTCTCGCCGCTCCTCCGCCCCGATCTCTCGATACTCCTCCGCCCCGATCTCTCGATACTCCTCCGCCCCGATCTCTCGCCGCTCCTCCGCCCCGATCTCTCGATACTCCTCCGCCCCGATCTCTCGATACTCCTCCGCCCCGATCTCTCGCCGCTCCTCCGCCCCGATCTCTCGCCCCTCCTCCGCCCCGATCTCTCGCCCCTCCTCCGCCCCGATCACTCGCCGCTCCTCCGCCCCGATCTCTCGCCGCTCCTCCGCCCCGATCTCTCGATACTCCTCCGCCCCGATCTCTCGATACTCCTCCGCCCCGATCTCTCGATACTCCTCCGCCCCGATCTCTCGCCGCTCCTCGGCCCCGATCTCTCTCCGCTCCTCCGCCCCCGATCTCTCGATACTCCTCCGCCCCGATCTCTCGCCGCTCCTCCGCCCCGATCTCTCGATACTCCTCCGCCCCGATCTCTCGCCGCTCCTCCGCCCCGATCTCTCGCCCCTCCTCCGCCCCGATCTCTCGCCGCTCCTCCGCCCCGATCTCTCGCCGCTCCTCCGCCCCGATCCCTCGATGCTCCTCCGCCCCGATCTCTCGCCGCTCCTCCGCCCCGATCCCTCGATGCTCCTCCGCCCCGATCTCTCGACACTCCTCCGCCCCGATCTCTCGATACTCCTCCGCCCCGATCTCTCGCCGCTCCTCCGCCCCGATCTCTCGACACTCCTCCGCCCCGATCTCTCGATACTCCTCCGCCCCGATCTCTCGATACTCCTCCGCCCCGATCTCTCGCCGCTCCTCCGCCCCCGATCTCTCGATACTCCTCCGCCCCGATCTCTCGACACTCCTCCGCCCCGATCTCTCGCCGCTCCTCCGCCCCGATCTCTCGCCGCTCACCCGCCCCGTTCTCTCGCCGCTCCTCCGCCCCGATCTCTCGATACTCCTCCGCCCCGATCTCTCGCCGCTCCTCCGCCCCGATCTCTCGCCCCTCCTCCGCCCCGATCTCTCGATACTCCTCCGCCCCGATCTCTCGATACTCCTCCGCCCCGATCTCTCGCCGCTCCTCCGCCCCCGATCTCTCGATACTCCTCCGCCCCGATCTCTCGACACTCCTCCGCCCCGATCTCTCGCCGCTCCTCCGCCCCCGATCTCTCGCCGCTCCTCCGCCCCGATCACTCGCCCCTCCTCCGCCCCGATCTCTCGATACTCCTCCGCCCCGATCTCTCGATACTCCTCCGCCCCGATCTCTCGCCGCTCCTCCGCCCCGATCTCTAGATACTCCTCCGCCCCGATCTCTCGCCGCTCCTCCGCCCCGATCCCTCGATGCTCCTCCGCCCCGATCTCTCGCCGCTCCTCCGCCCCGATCCCTCGATGCTCCTCCGCCCCGATCTCTCGCCGCTCCTCCGCCCCGATCCCTCGATGCTCCTCCGCCCCGATCTCTCGCCGCTCCTCCGCCCCGATCTCTCGATACTCCTCCGCCCCGATCTCTCGATACTCCCCCGCCCCGATCTCTCGCCGCTCCTCCGCCCTGATCTCTCGATACTCCTCCGCCCCGATCTCTCGATACTCCTCCGCCCCGATCTCTCGCCGCTCCTCCGCCCCCGATCTCTCGCCGCTCCTCCGCCCCGATCTCTCGATACTCCTCCGCCCCGATCTCTCAATACTCCTCCGCCCCGATCTCTCGCCGCTCCTCCGCCCCGATCTCTCGATACTCCCCCGCCCCGATCTCTCGATACTCCTCCGCCCCGATCTCTCGATACTCCTCCGCCCCGATCTCTCGCCGCTCCTCCGCCCCGATCTCTCGATACTCCTCCGCCCCGATCTCTCGCCGCTCCTCCGCCCCGATCTCTCGATACTCCTCCGCCTCGATCTCTCGATACTCCTCCGCCCCGATCTCTCGATACTCCTCCGCCCCGATCTCTCGATACTCCTCCGCCCCGATCTCTCGATACTCCTCCGCCCCGATCTTTCGCCGCTCCTCCGCCCCGATCTCTCGCCCTTCCTCCGCCCCGATCTCTCGATACTCCTCCGCCTTGATCTCTCGCCGCTCAGTCTCTCACACACACACACTCAGTCTCTCTCTCACACACACACACTCAGTCTCACACACACACACACTCAGTCTCACACACACACACTCTCAGTCTCACACACACACACTCAGTCTCTCACACACGCACTCAGTCTCTCACACACACACACACACTCAGTCTCACAAACACACACACTCAGTCTCTCTCACTCACACACACACTCAGTCTCACACACACACACACTCAGTCTCTCACACACACACTCAGTCTCTCACACACACACTCAGTCTCTCACACACACACACACACTCAGTCTCACAAACACACACACTCAGTCTCTCTCACTCACACACACATTCAGTCTCACACACACACACACTCAGTCTCTCACACACACACTCAGTCTCACACACACACACACTCAGTCTCTCACACACACACACTCAGTCTCACACACACACACTCAGTCTCACATACACACACACTCAGTCTCTCACACACACACACACACTCAGTCTCACAAACACACACACTCAGTCTCTCTCACTCACACACACACTCAGTCTCACACACACACACACTCAGTCTCACACACACACACTCAGTCTCACACACACACTCAGTCTCACACACACACTCAGTCTCACACACACACACTCAGTCTCACACACACACTCAGTCTCTCACACACACACACTCAGTCTCACACACACACGCTCAGTCTCACACACACACACTCAGTCTCACACACACACTCAGTCTCACACACACACACACTCAGTCTACACACACACACTCAGTCTCACACACACACTCAGTCTCTCACACACACACACTCAGTCTCACACACACACTCAGTCTCACACACACACTCAGTCTCACACACACACTCAGTCTCTCACACACACACACTCAGTCTCACACACACACGCTCAGTCTCACACACACACACTCAGTCTCACACACACACACACTCAGTCTCACACACACACACACACTCAGTCTCACACACACACACTCAGTCTCACACACACACACTCAGTCTCACACACACACACACTCAGTCTCTCACACACACACACTCAGTCTCACACACACACACACTCAGTCTCTCACACACACACTCAGTCTCACACACACACACACTCAGTCTCACACACACACGCTCAGTCTCTCACACACACACTCAGTATCTCACACACACACACTCAGTCTCACACACACACTCATTCTCTCACACACACACTCAGTCTCACACACACACACACTCAGTCTCACACACACACACTCAGTCTCACACACACACTCAGTCTCACACACACACTCAGTCTCACACACACACACTCAGTCTCACACACACACTCAGTCTCTCACACACACACACTCAGTCTCACACACACACACTCAGTCTCACACACACACTCAGTCTCTCACACACACACACTCAGTCTCACACACACACTCAGTCTCACACACACACTCAGTCTCACACACACACTCAGTCTCTCACACACACACAATCAGTCTCACACACACACACACACTCAGTCTCACACACACACACTCAGTCTCACACACACACACACTCAGTCTCTCACACACACACACTCAGTCTCACACACACACACACTCAGTCTCACACACACACACACTCAGTCTCACACACACACGCTCAGTCTCTCACACACACACTCAGTCTCTCACACACACACACTCAGTCTCACACACACACACTCATTCTCTCACACACACACTCAGTCTCACACACACACACACTCAGTCTCACACACACACTCAGTCTCACACACACACTCAGTCTCACACACACACACTCAGTCTCACACACACACACACTCAGTCTCACACACGCACACTCAGTCTCACACACACACACACTCAGTCTCACACACACACACACTCAGTCTCACACACACACACTCAGTCTCACACACACACTCAGTCTCACACACTCACTCAGTCTCACACACACACACTCAGTCTCACACACACACTCAGTCTCACACACACACACTCACAGACACACACTCAGTGTCACACACACACACTCAGTCTCACACACACACACTCAGTCTCACACACACACATTCAGTCTCACACACACACACTCACACACACACACTCAGTCTCACACACACACACTCAGTCTCACACACACACACTCAGTCTCACACACACACACTCAGTCTCTCACACACACACTCAGTCTCACACACACACACTCAGTCTCACACACACACACTCACACACACACACTCAGTCTCACACACACACACTCAGTCTCACACACACACACACTCAGTCTCACACACACACACACTCAGTCTCTCACACACACACACTCAGTCTCACACACACACACACTCAGTCACACACACACACACACACTCAGTCTCACACACACACACTCAGTCTCACACACACACACTCAGTCTCTCACACACACACTCAGTCTCTCACACACACTCAGTCTCTCACACACACACACTCAGTCTCACACACACACTCAGTCTCACACACACACTCAATCTCTCACACACACACTCAATCTCTCACACACCCACACTCAATCTCTCGCACACACACTCAATCTCTCACACACACACTCAGTCTCTCACACACACGCTCAGTCTCTCACACACACACACTCAGTCTCTCACACACACACACTCAGTCTCTCACACACACTCAGTCTCTCACACACACTCAGTCTCACACACACACACTCAGTCTCTCACACACACTCAGTCTCACACACACACACACTCAGTCTCTCACACACACACACTCAGTCTCACACACACACACTCAGTCTCTCACACACACACTCAGTCTCTCACACACACACTCAGTCTCTCACACACACACTCAGTCTCTCACACACACTCAGTCTCTCACACACACTCAGTCTCACACACACACACTCAGTCTCTCACACACACACACTCAGTCTCACACACACACACTCATTCTCTCACACACACACTCAGTCTCACACACACACACACTCAGTCTCACACACACACACTCAGTCTCACACACACACTCAGTCTCACACACACACTCAGTCTCACACACACACACTCAGTCTCACACACACACACTCACAGACACACACTCAGTGTCACACACACACACTCAGTCTCACACACACACACTCAGTCTCACACACACACACACTCAGTCTCACACACACACACTCAGTCTCACACACACACTCAGTCTCACACACTCACTCAGTCTCACACACACACACTCAGTCTCACACACACACACTCAGTCTCACACACACACTCAGTCTCACACACACACACTCACAGACACACACTCAGTGTCACACACACACACTCAGTCTCACACACACACACTCAGTCTCACACACACTCAGTCTCACACACACTCAGTCTCACACACACACACTCAGTCTCACACACACACACTCAGACTCACACACACACACACTCAGTCTCACACACACACACTCAGTCTCTCACACACACACTCAGTCTCACACACACACACTCAGTCTCACACACACACACTCACACACACACACTCAGTCTCACACACACACACTCAGTCTCACACACACACACACACACTCAGTCTCACACACACACACACTCATTTTCACACACACACTCAGTCTCACACACACACACACTCAGTCTCACACACACACGCTCAGTCTCTCACACACACACTCAGTCTCTCACACACACACACTCAGTCTCACACACACACACTCATTCTCTCACACACACACTCAGTCTCACACACACACATACTCAGTCTCACACACACACACTCAGTCTCACACACACACTCAGTCTCACACACACACACTCAGTCTCACACACACACACTCACACACACACACTCAGTCTCACACACACACACTCAGTCTCACACACACACACACACTCAGTCTCACACACACACACACTCATTTTCACACACACACTCAGTCTCACACACACACACTCAGTCTCACACACACACACACTCAGTCTCTCACACACACACACTCAGTCTCACACACACACACACACACTCAGTCACACACACACACACACTCAGTCTCACACACACACACTCAGTCTCACACACACACACTCAGTCTCTCACACACACACTCAGTCTCTCACACACACTCAGTCTCTCACACACACACACTCAGTCTCTCACACACACACACTCAGTCTCACACACACACTCAGTCTCTCACACACCCACACTCAATCTCTCACACACACACTCAATCTCTCACACACCCACACTCAATCTCTCGCACACACACTCAATCTCTCACACACACACTCAGTCTCTCACACACACATTCAGTCTCTCACACACACACACTCAGTCTCTCACACACACTCAGTCTCTCACACACACTCAGTCTCACACACACACACTCAGTCTCTCACACACACTCAGTCTCACACACACACACACTCAGTCTCTCACACACACACACTCAGTCTCACACACACACACTCAGTCTCTCACACACACACTCAGTCTCTCACACACACACTCAGTCTCTCACACACACACACTCAGTCTCTCACACACACTCAGTCTCTCACACACACTCAGTCTCACACACACACACTCAGTCTCTCACACACACACACTCAGTCTCTCACACACACACACTCAGTCTCTCACACACACTCAGTCTCTCACACACACTCAGTCTCACACACACACACTCAGTCTCTCACACACACTCAGTCTCACACACACACACACTCAGTCTCTCACACACACACACTCAGTCTCACACACACACACTCAGTCTCTCACACACACACTCAGTCTCTCACACACACACTCAGTCTCTCACACACACACTCAGTCTCTCACACACACACTCAGTCTCTCACACACACTCAGTCTCTCACACACACTCAGTCTCACACACACACACTCAGTCTCTCACACACACTCAGTCTCACACACACACACACTCAGTCTCTCACACACACACACTCAGTCTCACACACACACACTCAGTCTCTCACACACACACTCAGTCTCTCACACACACACTCAGTCTCTCACACACACTCAGTCTCTCACACACACTCAGTTCTCTCACACACACTCAGTCTCACACACACACACTCAGTCTCTCACACACACACACTCAGTCTCACACACACACACTCATTCTCTCACACACACACTCAGTCTCACACACACACACACTCAGTCTCACACACACACACTCAGTCTCACACACACACTCAGTCTCACACACACACTCAGTCTCACACACACACACTCAGTCTCACACACACACACTCACAGACACACACTCAGTGTCACACACACACACTCAGTCTCACACACACACACTCAGTCTCACACACACACACACTCAGTCTCACACACACACTCAGTCTCACACACACACTCAGTCTCACACACTCACTCAGTCTCACACACACACACTCAGTCTCACACACACACACTCAGTCTCACACACACACTCAGTCTCACACACACACACTCACAGACACACACTCAGTGTCACACACACACACTCAGTCTCACACACACACACTCAGTCTCACACACACTCAGTCTCACACACACTCAGTCTCACACACACACACTCAGTCTCACACACACACACTCAGACTCACACACACACACACTCAGTCTCACACACACACACACTCAGTCTCTCACACACACACTCAGTCTCACACACACACACTCAGTCTCACACACACACACTCACACACACACACTCAGTCTCACACACACACACTCAGTCTCACACACACACACACACTCAGTCTCACACACACACACACTCATTTTCACACACACACTCAGTCTCACACACACACACACTCAGTCTCACACACACACGCTCAGTCTCTCACACACACACTCAGTCTCACACACACACACTCATTCTCTCACACACACACTCAGTCTCACACACACACATACTCAGTCTCACACACACACACTCAGTCTCACACACACACTCAGTCTCACACACACACACTCAGTCTCACACACACACACTCACACACACACACTCAGTCTCACACACACACACTCAGTCTCACACACACACACACACTCAGTCTCACACACACACACACTCATTTTCACACACACACTCAGTCTCACACACACACACTCAGTCTCACACACACACACACTCAGTCTCTCACACACACACACTCAGTCTCACACACACACACACACACTCAGTCACACACACACACACACTCAGTCTCACACACACACACTCAGTCTCACACACACACACTCAGTCTCTCACACACACACTTAGTCTCTCACACACACTCAGTCTCTCACACACACACACTCAGTCTCTCACACACACACACTCAGTCTCACACACACACTCAGTCTCTCACACACCCACACTCAATCTCTCACACACACACTCAATCTCTCACACACCCACACTCAATCTCTCGCACACACACTCAATCTCTCACACACACACTCAGTCTCTCACACACACATTCAGTCTCTCACACACACACACTCAGTCTCTCACACACACACACTCAGTCTCTCACACACACTCAGTCTCTCACACACACTCAGTCTCACACACACACACTCAGTCTCTCACACACACTCAGTCTCACACACACACACACTCAGTCTATCACACACACACACTCAGTCTCACACACACACACTCAGTCTCTCACACACACACTCAGTCTCTCACACACACACTCAGTCTCTCACACACACACACTCAGTCTCTCACACACACTCAGTCTCTCACACACACTCAGTCTCACACACACACACTCAGTCTCTCACACACACACACTCAGTCTCACACACACACACTCATTCTCTCACACACACACTCAGTCTCACACACACACACACTCAGTCTCACACACACACACTCAGTCTCACACACACACTCAGTCTCACACACACACTCAGTCACACACACACACACTCAGTCTCACACACACACACTCAGTCTCACACACACACTCAGTCTCACACACACACACTCACAGACACACACTCAGTGTCACACACACACACTCAGTCTCACACACACACACTCAGTCTCACACACACACACACTCAGTCTCACACACACACACTCAGTCTCACACACTCACTCAGTCTCACACACACTCACTCAGTCTCACACACACACACTCAGTCTCACACACACACTCAGTCTCACACACACACACTCAGTCTCACACACACACACTCAGTCTCACACACACACACTCAGTCTCTCACACACACACTCAGTCTCACACACACACACTCAGTCTCACACACACACACTCACACACACACACTCAGTCTCACACACACACACTCAGTCTCACACACACACACACACTCAGTCTCACACACACACACACTCATTTTCACACACACACTCAGTCTCACACACACACACTCAGTCTCA
This sequence comes from Pristiophorus japonicus, assembly GCF_044704955.1. Lineage (NCBI taxonomy): Eukaryota > Metazoa > Chordata > Chondrichthyes > Pristiophoridae > Pristiophorus > Pristiophorus japonicus. The sequence goes on along the minus strand of NC_091999.1, from coordinate 9,083,077 downwards.
CACACACACACACTCAGTCTCTCACACACACACACTCAGTCTCACACACACACACACACTCAGTCTCACACACACACACACACACTCAGTCTCACACACACACACTCAGTCTCACACACACACACTCAGTCTCTCACACACACACTCAGTCTCTCACACACACACACTCAGTCTCTCACACACACACACTCAGTCTCACACACACACTCAGTCTCTCACACACCCACACTCAATCTCTCACACACACACTCAGTCTCTCACACACACTCAGTCTCACACACACACACACTCAATCTCTCACACACACACTCAGTCTCTCACACACACACTCAGTCTCTCACACACACACTCAGTCTCTCACACACACACTCAGTCTCTCACACACACACACTCAGTCTCTCACACACACTCAGTCTCTCACACACACTCAGTCTCACACACACACACTCAGTCTCTCACACACACACACTCAGTCTCACACACACACACTTAGTCTCACACACACACACTCAGTCTCACACACACACACTCAGTCTCACACACACACACACTCAGTCTCTCACACACACACACACTCAGTCTCACACACGCACACTCAGTCTCACACACAAACACACTCAGTCTCTCACACACACTCAGTCTCACACACACACACTCAGTCTCTCACACACACTCAGTCTCACACACACACACTCAGTCTCACACACAAACACACTCAGTCTCTCACACACACTCAGTCTCACACACACACACTCAGTCTCTCACACACACTCAGTCTCACACACACACACTCAGTCTCACATACACACACACACAGTCTCACACACACACACTCAGTCTCACACACACACACTCAGTCTCTCACACACACACTCAGTCTCACACACACACACTCAGTCTCACACACACACACTCACACACACACACTCAGTCTCACACACACACACTCAGTCTCACGCACACACACACACACACTCATTTTCACACACACACTCATTTTCACACACACACTCAGTCTCACACACACACACTCAGTCTCACACACACACACACTCAGTCTCTCACACACACACACTCAGTCTCACACACACACACACACTCAGTCTCACACACACACACACACACTCAGTCTCACACACACGCACTCAGTCTCTCACACACATACTCAGTCTCTCACACACACACACTCAGTCTCTCACACACACACACTCAGTCTCACACACACACTCAGTCTCTCACACACCCACACTCAATCTCTCACACACACACTCAGTCTCTCACACACACTCAGTCTCACGCACACACACACTCAATCTCTCACACACACACTCAGTCTCTCACACACACACTCAGTCTCTCACACACACACTCAGTCTCTCACACACACACTCAGTCTCTCACACACACACTCAGTCTCTCACACACACACACTCAGTCTCTCACACACACTCAGTCTCTCACACACACTCAGTCTCACACACACACACACTCAGACTCACACACGCACACTCAGTCTCACACACACACACACTCAGTCTCACACACACACACACTCAGTCTCACACACACACACTCAGTCTCACACACAGACACTCAGTCTCACACACAAACACACTCAGTCTCTCACACACACTCAGTCTCACACACACACACTCAGTCTCACACACACACACACTCAGTCTTACACACACACACACACACTCAGTCTCTCACACACACTCAGTCTCACACACACACACTCAGTCTCTCACACACACACTCAGTCTCACACACACACGCTCAGTCTCACACACACACACACACACTCAGTCTCTCACACACACTCAGTCTCACACACAAACACACTCAGTCTCTCACACACACTCAGTCTCACACACACACACTCAGTCTCTCACACACACTCAGTCTCACACACACACACTCAGTCTCACATACACACACACACAGTCTCACACACACACACTCAGTCTCACACACACACACACACACTCAGTCTCACACACACACACTCTCAGTCTCACACACACACACTCAGTCTCACACACACACACACTCAGTCTCACGCACACACACTCATCCTCACACACACACTCAGTCTCTCACACACACTCAGTCTCACACACACACACTCAGTCTCACACACACACACACTCAGTCTTACACACACACACACACACTCAGTCTCTCACACACACTCAGTCTCACACACACACACTCAGTCTCTCACACACACACTCAGTCTCACAAACACACGCTCAGTCTCACACACACACACACACACTCAGTCTCTCACACACACTCAGTCTCACACACAAACACACTCAGTCTCTCACACACACTCAGTCTCACACACACACACTCAGTCTCTCACACACACTCAGTCTCACACACACACACTCAGTCTCACATACACACACACACAGTCTCACACACACACACTCAGTCTCACACACACACACACAAACTCAGTCTCACACACACACACTCTCAGTCTCACACACACACACTCAGTCTCACACACACACACACTCAGTCTCACGCACACACACTCATCCTCACACACACACTCAGTCTCTCACACACACACACTCAGTCTCACACACACACACTCAGTCTCACACACACACACACTCAGTCTCACACACACACACTCAGTCTCTCACACACACACTCAGTCTCACACACACACACTCAGTCTCTCACACACACACTCAGTCTCTCACACATGCACACTCAGCCTCACACACACACACTCAGTCTCACACACACACACACTCAGTCTCTCCCACACACACACACTCAGTCTCTCTCACACACACACACTCAGTCTCACACACACACACTCAGTCTCACACACACACACTCAGTCTCACAGACACACACTCAGTCTCACACACACACACTCAGTCTCACACACACTCAGTCTCTTTCACACTCACTCAGTCTCTCACATAGTCTCACAGTCTCACACACACACACAGCCCTGGGGGATGGGCACTGGGACCCTGGGGGTTGGGCACTGGGACCCTGGGCACTGGGACCCTGGGGGTGGGGCACTGGGACCCTGGGGGGATGGGCACTGGACCCTGCGGGTGGGGCACTGGGACCCTGGGGGGATGGGCACTGGGACCCTGGGGGTGGGGCACTGGGACCCTGAGGGTGGGGCACTGGGACCCTGGGGAGTGGGCACTGGGACCCTGGGGGGATGGGCACTGGGGCCCTGGGGGGATGGGCACTGGGACCCTGGGCACTGGGATCCTGGGGGGATGGGCACTGGGACCCTGGGCACTGGGACCCTGGGAGGATGGGCACTGGGCCCCTGGGTGGAAGGGCACTTGGGCACTGTGGTCGGGCACTGAGACCCTGGGGTATGGGGATTGGGACCCCGGGGGGATGGGCACTAGGACCCTGGGGGGATGGGCACTGGGACCCTGGGGGTGGGCACTTGGACCCCGGGTGGATGGGCACTAGGACCCTGGGGGGATGGGCACTGGGACCCTGGGAGGTGGGCACTGGGACCCTGGGGGGATGGGTACTGGGACCCTGGGGGTGGATGGGCACTGGGACCCTGGGGGGATGGGCACTGGGACCCTGGGGGTTGGGCACTGGGGCCCTGGGGGATGGGCACTGGGACCCTGGGGGTATGGGCACTGGGACCCTGGGGCATGGACACTGGAACCCTGGGGGGATGGGCACTGGGACCCTGGGCACTGTGACCCTGGGGGGATGGGCACTGGGACCCTGGGGGTTGGGCACTGAGACCCTGGGGGGATGGGCACTGGGACCCTGGGGGTTAGGTACTGGGGCACTGGGGGGGGGCACTGGGACCCTGGGGGAATGGGCACTGGGACCCTGGGGCTGGGGCACTGGGACCCTGGGGGATGGGCACTGTGACCCTGGGGGATGGGCACTGGGACCCTGGGGGGATGGGCACTAGGGCCCTGGGGGATGGGCACTGGGACCCTGGGGGATGGGCACTTGGCCCCTGGGGGTGGGGCACTGGGACCCTGGGGGTTGGGCACTGGGACCCTGGGGGATGGGCACTGGGACCCTGGGGGTGGGGCACTGGGACCCTGGGGGTTGGGCACTGTGACCCTGGGGGGATGGGCACTGGGTCCCTGGGGGGATGGGCATAAGACCCTGGGGGTGGGGCACCTGGACCTTGGGGGGGTGGGCACTGGGGCTCTGGGGGGATGGGCACTGGGACCCTGGGGTTTGGGCACTGGGTCCCTGGGGGGAAGGGCACTTGGACACCGTGGTCGGGCACTGAGACCCTGGGGGGTGGGAACCCTGGGCACTGGGACCCTGGTGGGTGGGGACTGGAACCCGGGGGGATGGGCACTGGGACCCTGGAGGGATGGGCACTGGGACCCTGGGGGATGGGCACTGGGACCCCGGGGGGATGGGCACTGGGACCCTGGGCACTGGGACCCCGGGGGGATGGGCACTGGGACCCCGGGGGGATGGGCACTGGGACCATGGGCACTGGGACCCCGGGGGGATGGGCACTAGGACCTTGGGGGGATGGGCACTGGGACCCTGGGGAGTGCGCACTGGGACCCTGGGGGGATGGGCACTGGGACCCTGGGGCATAGACACTGGGACCCTGGGGGAATGAGCACTGGGACCCTGGGGCATAGACACTGGGACCCTGGGGGGATGAGCACTGGGACCCTGGGGGGATGGGCACTAGGACACCATGGTCGGGCACTGGGACCGTGGGCACTGGGACCCTGGGGGGATGGGCACTGGGGGCCTGGGGGGATGGGCGCTGGGACCCTGGGGGGGGATGGGCACTGGGACCCTGGGGGGATGGGCACTGGGAGCCTGGGGGGCACTGGGACCCTGGGGGGGTGGGCGCTGGGACCCTGGGGGATGGGCACTGGGACCCTGGGGGGATGGGCACTGGGACCCTGGGGGGATGGGCACTGGGACCCTGGGGGGTGGGCACTGGGACACTGGGGGGATGGGCACTGGGACCCTGGGCACTGGGACCCTGGGGTTGGGCACTGGGACCCTGGGGGATGGGCACTGGGACCCGGGGGGATGGGCACTGGGACCCTGGGGCATGGACACTGGAACCCTGAGGGGTGGGCACTGGGACCCTGGGCACTGGGATCCTGGGGGGGATGGGCTCTGAGAACCTGGGGGATGGGCACTGGGACCCTGGGGGGGATGGGCACTGGGACCCTGGGGGATGGGCACTGGGACCCTGGGGGGGTGGGCGCTGGGACCCTGGGGGATGGGCACTGGGACCCTGGGGGGATGGGCACTGGGACCCTGGGCACTGGGACTCTGGGCACTGGGACCCTGGGGGATGGGCACTGGGGCCCTGGGGGGATGGGCACTGGGACCCTGGGGGTGGGGTACTGGGACCCTGGGAGATGGGCACTGGACCCTGGGGGTGGGGCACTGGAACCCTGGGGGGATGGGCACTGTGAACCTGGGTGATGGGCACTGGGACCTTGGGGGGATGGGCACTGGGGCCCTGGGGGGATGGGCACTGGGACCCTGGGGTTTGGGCACTGGGATCCTGGGGGGATGGGCACTAGGACACTGTGGTCGGGCACTGGGACCCTGGGAGGATGGGCACTGGGTCCCTGGGGGGAAGGGCACTTGGACACCGTGGTCGGGCACTGAGACCCTGGGGGTTGGGGACCCTGGACACTGGGACCCTGGGGGGTGGGGACTGGGACCCCGGGGGGATGGGCACTGGGACCCTGGGGGGATGGGCACTGGGACCCTGGGGGGATGGGCACTGGGACCCTGGGGGTTGGGCACTGGGACCCTGGGCACTGGGACCCTGGGGGGATGGGCACTGGGACCCTGGGGGGATGGACACTGGGACCCTGGGGGGGACGGGCACTGGGACCCTGGGGGGATGGGCACTGGAACCCTGGGGGTTGGGCACTGGGACCCTGGGGGATGGGCACTGGGACCCTGGGGGAATGGGCACTGGGACCCTGGGGGGATGGGCACTGGGACCCTGGGGGGATGGACACTGGGACCCTGGGGGGATGGGCACTGGGACCCTGGGGGGATGGGCACTGGAACCCTGGGGGTTGGGCACTGGGACCCTGGGGGATGGGCACTGGGACCCTGGGGGAATGGGCACTGGGACCCTGGGGGATGGGCACTGGAACCCTGGGGGTTGGGCAATGGGACCCTGGGGGATGGGCACTGGGACCCTGGGGGAATGGGCACTGGGACCATGGGGGATGGGCACTGGGACCCTGGGGGGATGGGCACTGGGACCCTGAGCACTGGGACCCTGGGGGATGGGCACTGGGACCCTGGGGGGATGGGCACTGAGACCCTGGGGGGATGGGCACTGAGACTCTGGGGGATGGGCACTGGGACCCTGGGGGGATGGGCACTGGGACCCTGGGCACTGGGACCCCGGGGGGATGGGCACTAGGACCCTGGGGGGATGGGCACTGGGACCCTGGGGAGTGGGCACTGGGACCCTGGGGGGATGGGCACTGGGACCCTGGGGGTTGGGCACTGGGACCCTGGGGGGATGGGCACTGGGACCCTGGGGGGATGGGCACTGGGACCCTGGGGGGGATGGGCACTGGGACCTGGGGGGATGGGCACTGGAACCCTGGGGGTTGGGCACTGGGACCCTGGGGGATGGGCACTGGGACCCTGGGGGAATGGGCACTGGGACCCTGGGGGATGGGCACTGGAACCCTGGGGGTTGGGCAATGGGACCCTGGGGGATGGGCACTGGGACCCTGGGGGAATGGGCACTGTGACCCTGGGGGATGGGCACTGGGACCCTGGGGGGATGGGCACTGGGACCCTGGGGGATGGGCACTGGGACCCTGGGGGAATGGGCACTGGGACCCTGGGGGATGGGCACTGGGACCCTGGGCACTGGGACCCTGGGGGGATGGGCACTGGGAAACTGGGGGGATGGGCACTGAGACCCTGGGGGGATGGGCACTGAGACTCTGGGGGATGGGCACTGGGACCCTGGGGGGATGGGCACTGGGACCCTGGGGGGATGGGCACTGGGACCCTGGGGGGATGGGCACTCGGACCCTGGGGGGATGGGCACTGGGACCCTGGGGGATGGGCACTGGGACCCGGGGGTGATGGGCATTGGGACCCTGGGGGATGGGCACTGGGACCCTGGGGGGATGGGCACTCGGACCCTGGGGGATGGGCACTGGGACCCTGGGGGGATGGGCATTGGGACCCTGGGGGATGGGCACTGGGACCCTGGGGGGATGGGCACTGGGACCCTGGGGGATGGTCACTGGGACTCTGGGGGGATGGGCACTGGGACCCGGGGGTGATGGGCATTGGGACCCTGGGGGATGATCACTGGTACCCTGGGGGGATGGGCACTGGGACCCTGGGGGGATGGGCACTGGGACCCTGGGCACTGGGACCCTGGGGGAATGGGCACTGGGACCCTGGGGGGATGGGCACTGGGACCCTGGGGATGGAACACTGGGACCCTTGGGGGATGCGCACTGGGACCCTGGGGGCTGGGCATTGGGACCCTGGGGGTTGGGCAGTGGGACCCTGGGGGGATGGGCACTGGAACCCTGGGGGGTGGGCACTGGGACCCTGGGGGGATGGGCACTGGGGCCCTGGGGGGATGGGCACTTGGACCCTGGGCACTGGGACCCTGGGCACTGGGTCCCTGGGGGGATGGGCCCTGGGCACTGGGATCCTGGGGGGATGGGCACTAGGACACCGTGGTCGGGCACTGGGACCCTGGGCACTGGGACCCTGGGGGGATGGGCACTGGGACCCTGGGCACTGGGACCCTGGGAGGATGGGCACTGGGTCCCTGGGGGGAAGGGCACTTGGACACCGTGGTCGGGCACTGAGACCCTGGGCACTGGGACCCTGGTGGGTGGGGACTGGGACCCCGGGGGTATGGGCACTGGGACCCTGGGGGTGGGGCACTGGAACCCTGGGGGATGGGCACTGGGACCCTGGAGGATGGGCACTGGGACCCTGGGGTGGGGCACTGGGACCCTGGGGGTTGGGCACTGGGACCCTGGGGGATGGGCACTAGGACCCTGGGGGGGTGGGCACTGGGACCCTGGGGGTTGGGCACTGGGACCCTGGGGGATGGGCACTGGAACCCTGGGGGGATGGGCGCTGGGACCCTGGGGGATGGGCACTGCGACCCTGGGGGGATGGGCACTGGGACCCTGGGCACTGGGACCCTGGGGGGATGGGCACTGGGGCCCTGGGGGGATGGGCACTGGGACCCTGGGGGTGGGGCACTGGGACCCTTGGGGGGATGGGCACTGGACCCTGGGGGTGGGGCACTGGGACCCTGGGGGGATGGGCACTGGGGCCCTGGGGGGATGGGCACTGGATCCCTGGGGTTTGGGCACTGGGATCCTGTGGAGATGGGCACTAGCTCACCGTGGTCGGGCACTGGGACCCTGGGAGGATGGGCACTGGGTCCCTGGGGGGAAGGGCACTTGGACACCGTGGTCGGACACTGAGACCCTGGGGGTTGGGGACCCTGGACACTGGGACTCTGGGGGGGTGGAGACTGGGACCCCGGGGGGGTGGGCACTGGGACCCTGGGGGATGGGCACTGGGACCATGGGGGGTGGGCACTGGGACCCCGGGGGGATGGGCACTGGGACCCTGGGCACTGGGACCCCGGGTTGATGGGCACTAGGACCCTGGGGGGATGGGCACTGGGACCCTGGGGAGTGGGCACTGGGATCCTGGGGGGATGGGCACTGGGACCCTGGGGCTTGGGCACTGGGGGGATGGGCACTGGTACCCTGGGGGGATGGGCACTGGTACCCTGGGGGGATGGGCACTGGGACCCTGGGCACTGGGACCCTGGGAGGATGGGCACTGGGTCCCTGGGGGGAAGGGCACTTGGACACCGTGGTCGTGCCCCACCCCCAGGGTCCCAGTGCCCATCCCCCAGGGTCCCAGTGCCCAACCCCCAGGGTCTCACACACACACACTCAGTCTCACACACACACACACACTCAGTCTCACACACACACACTCAGTCTCACACACACACACTCAGTCTCTCACACACACACACTCAGTCTCTCACACACACACACTCAGTCTCACACACACACTCAGTCTCTCACACACCCACACTCAATCTCTCACACACACACTCAGTCTCTCACACACACTCAGTCTCACACACACACACACTCAATCTCTCACACACACACTCAGTCTCTCACACACACACTCAGTCTCTCACACACACACTCAGTCTCTCACACACACACTCAGTCTCTCACACACACACACTCAGTCTCTCACACACACTCAGTCTCTCACACACACTCAGTCTCACACACACACACACTCAGTCTCACACACGCACACTCAGTCTCACACACACACACACTCAGTCTCACACACACACACACTCAGTCTCACACACACACACTCAGTCTCACACACAGACACTCAGTCTCACACACAAACACACTCAGTCTCTCACACACACTCAGTCTCACACACACACACTCAGTCTCACACACACACACACTCAGTCTTACACACACACACACACACTCAGTCTCTCACACACACTCAGTCTCACACACACACACTCAGTCTCTCACACACACACTCAGTCTCACACACACACGCTCAGTCTCACACACACACACACACTCAGTCTCTCACACACACTCAGTCTCACACACAAACACACTCAGTCTCTCACACACACTCAGTCTCACACACACACACTCAGTCTCTCACACACACTCAGTCTCACACACACACACTCAGTCTCACATACACACACACACAGTCTCACACACACACACTCAGTCTCACACACACACACACACACTCAGTCTCACACACACACACTCTCAGTCTCACACACACACACTCAGTCTCACACACACACACACTCAGTCTCACGCACACACACTCATCCTCACACACACACTCAGTCTCTCACACACACACACTCAGTCTCACACACACACACTCAGTCTCACACACACACACACTCAGTCTCACACACACACACTCAGTCTCTCACACACACACTCAGTCTCACACACACACACTCAGTCTCTCACACATGCACACTCAGCCTCACACACACACACTCAGTCTCACACACACACACACTCAGTCTCTCCCACACACACACACTCAGTCTCTCTCACACACACACACTCAGTCTCACACACACACACTCAGTCTCACACACACACACTCAGTCTCACAGACACACACTCAGTCTCACACACACACACTCAGTCTCACACACACTCAGTCTCTTTCACACTCACTCAGTCTCTCACATAGTCTCACAGTCTCACACACACACACAGCCCTGGGGGATGGGCACTGGGACCCTGGGGGTTGGGCACTGGGACCCTGGGCACTGGGACCCTGGGGGTGGGGCACTGGGACCCTGGGGGGATGGGCACTGGACCCTGCGGGTGGGGCACTGGGACCCTGGGGGGATGGGCACTGGGACCCTGGGGGTGGGGCACTGGGACCCTGAGGGTGGGGCACTGGGACCCTGGGGAGTGGGCACTGGGACCCTGGGGGGATGGGCACTGGGGCCCTGGGGGGATGGGCACTGGGACCCTGGGCACTGGGATCCTGGGGGGATGGGCACTAGGACACCGAGGTCGGGCACTGGGACCCTGGGCACTGGGACCCTGGGGGGATGGGCACTGGGACCCTGGGCACTGGGACCCTGGGAGGATGGGCACTGGGCCCCTGGGTGGAAGGGCACTTGGGCACTGTGGTCGGGCACTGAGACCCTGGGGTATGGGGATTGGGACCCCGGGGGGATGGGCACTTGGACCCCGGGGGGATGGGCACTAGGACCCTGGGGGGATGGGCACTGGGACCCTGGGAGGTGGGCACTGGGACCCTGGGTGATGGACACTTGGACCCTGGGGGGATGGGTACTGGGACCCTGGGGGTGGATGGGCACTGGGACCCTGGGGGGATGGGCACTGGGACCCTGGGGGTTGGGCACTGGGGCCCTGGGGGATGGGCACTGGGACCCTGGGGGTATGGGCACTGGGACCCTGGGGCATGGACACTGGAACCCTGGGGGGATGGGCACTGGGACCCTGGGCACTGTGACCCTGGGGGGATGGGCACTGGGACCCTGGGGGTTGGGCACTGAGACCCTGGGGGGATGGGCACTGGGACCCTGGGGGTTAGGTACTGGGGCACTGGGGGGGGGCACTGGGACCCTGGGGGAATGGGCACTGGGACCCTGGGGCTGGGGCACTGGGACCCTGGGGGATGGGCACTGTGACCCTGGGGGATGGGCACTGGGACCCTGGGGGGATGGGCACTAGGGCCCTGGGGGATGGGCACTGGGACCCTGGGGGATGGGCACTTGGCCCCTGGGGGTGGGGCATTGGGACCCTGGGGGTTGGGCACTGGGACCCTGGGGGATGGGCACTGGGACCCTGGGGGTGGGGCACTGGGACCCTGGGGGTTGGGCACTGTGACCCTGGGGGGATGGGCACTGGGTCCCTGGGGGGAAGGGCATAAGACCCTGGGAGTGGGGCACCTGGACCTTGGGGGGGTGGGCACTGGGGCTCTGGGGGGATGGGCACTGGGACCCTGGGGTTTGGGCACTGGGTCCCTGGGGGGAAGGGCACTTGGACACCGTGGTCGGGCACTGAGACCCTGGGGGGTGGGAACCCTGGGCACTGGGACCCTGGTGGGTGGGGACTGGAACCCGGGGGGATGGGCACTGGGACCCTGGAGGGATGGGCACTGGGACCCTGGGGGATGGGCACTGGGACCCCGGGGGGATGGGCACTGGGACCCTGGGCACTGGGACCCCGGGGGGATGGGCACTGGGACCATGGGCACTGGGACCCCGGGGGGATGGGCACTAGGACCTTGGGGGGATGGGCACTGGGACCCTGGGGAGTGCGCACTGGGACCCTGGGGGGATGGGCACTGGGACCCTGGGGCATAGACACTGGGACCCTGGGGGAATGAGCACTGGGACCCTGGGGCATAGACACTGGGACCCTGGGGGGATGAGCACTGGGACCCTGGGGGGATGGGCACTAGGACACCATGGTCGGGCACTGGGACCGTGGGCACTGGGACCCTGGGGGGATGGGCACTGGGGGCCTGGGGGGATGGGCGCTGGGACCCTGGGGGGGGATGGGCACTGGTACCCTGGGGGGATGGGCACTGGGAGCCTGGGGGGCACTGGGACCCTGGGGGGGTGGGCGCTGGGACCCTGGGGGATGGGCACTGGGACCCTGGGGGGATGGGCACTGGGACCCTGGGGGGATGGGCACTGGGACCCGGGGGGATGGGCACTGGGACCCTGGGGCATGGACACTGGAACCCTGAGGGGTGGGCACTGGGACCCTGGGCACTGGGATCCTGGGGGGGATGGGCTCTGAGAACCTGGGGGATGGGCACTGGGACCCTGGGGGGGATGGGCACTGGGACCCTGGGGGATGGGCACTGGGACCCTGGGGGGGTGGGCGCTGGGACCCTGGGGGATGGGCACTGGGACCCTGGGGGGATGGGCACTGGGACCCTGGGCACTGGGACTCTGGGCACTGGGACCCTGGGGGATGGGCACTGGGGCCCTGGGGGGATGGGCACTGGGACCCTGGGGGTGGGGTACTGGGACCCTGGGAGATGGGCACTGGACCCTGGGGGTGGGGCACTGGAACGCTGGGGGGATGGGCACTGTGAACCTGGGTGATGGGCACTGGGACCTTGGGGGGATGGGCACTGGGGCCCTGGGGGGATGGGCACTGGGACCCTGGGGTTTGGGCACTGGGATCCTGGGGGGATGGGCACTAGGACACTGTGGTCGGGCACTGGGACCCTGGGAGGATGGGCACTGGGTCCCTGGGGGGAAGGGCACTTGGACACCGTGGTCGGGCACTGAGACCCTGGGGGTTGGGGACCCTGGACACTGGGACCCTGGGGGGTGGGGACTGGGACCCCGGGGGGATGGGCACTGGGACCCTGGGGGGATGGGCACTGGGACCCTGGGGGGATGGGCACTGGGACCCTGGGGGGATGGGCACTGGGACCCTGGGGGTTGGGCACTGGGACCCTGGGCACTGGGACCCTGGGGGGATGGGCACTGGGACCCTGGGGGGATGGACACTGGGACCCTGGGGGGGACGGGCACTGGGACCCTGGGGGGATGGGCACTGGAACCCTGGGGGTTGGGCACTGGGACCCTGGGGGATGGGCACTGGGACCCTGGGGGAATGGGCACTGGGACCCTGGGGGGATGGGCACTGGGACCCTGGGGGGATGGACACTGGGACCCTGGGGGGATGGGCACTGGGACCCTGGGGGGATGGGCACTGGAACCCTGGGGGTTGGGCACTGGGACCCTGGGGGATGGGCACTGGGACCCTGGGGGAATGGGCACTGGGACCCTGGGGGATGGGCACTGGAACCCTGGGGGTTGGGCAATGGGACCCTGGGGGATGGGCACTGGGACCCTGGGGGAATGGGCACTGGGACCATGGGGGATGGGCACTGGGACCCTGGGGGGATGGGCACTGGGACCCTGAGCACTGGGACCCTGGGGGATGGGCACTGGGACCCTGGGGGGATGGGCACTGAGACCCTGGGGGGATGGGCACTGAGACTCTGGGGGATGGGCACTGGGACCCTGGGGGGATGGGCACTGGGACCCTGGGCACTGGGACCCCGGGGGGATGGGCACTAGGACCCTGGGGGGATGGGCACTGGGACCCTGGGGAGTGGGCACTGGGACCCTGGGGGGATGGGCACTGGGACCCTGGGGGTTGGGCACTGGGACCCTGGGGGGATGGGCACTGGGACCCTGGGGGGATGGGCACTGGGACCCTGGGGGGGATGGGCACTGGGACCCTGGGGGGATGGGCACTGGAACCCTGGGGGTTGGGCACTGGGACCCTGGGGGAATGGGCACTGGGACCCTGGGGGAATGGGCACTGGGACCCTGGGGGATGGGCACTGGAACCCTGGGGGTTGGGCAATGGGACCCTGGGGGATGGGCACTGGGACCCTGGGGGAATGGGCACTGGGACCCTGGGGGATGGGCACTGGGAAACTGGGGGGATGGGCACTGAGACCCTGGGGGGATGGGCACTGAGACTCTGGGGGATGGGCACTGGGACCCTGGGGGGATGGGCACTGGGACCCTGGGGGGATGGGCACTGGGACCCTGGGGGGATGGGCACTCGGACCCTGGGGGGATGGGCACTGGGACCCTGGGGGATGGGCACTGGGACCCGGGGGTGATGGGCATTGGGACCCTGGGGGATGGGCACTGGGACCCTGGGGGGATGGGCACTCGGACACTGGGGGATGGGCACTGGGACCCTGGGGGGATGGGCATTGGGACCCTGGGGGATGGGCACTGGGACCCTGGGGGGATGGGCACTGGGACCCTGGGGGATGGTCACTGGGACTCTGGGGGGATGGGCACTGGGACCCGGGGGTGATGGGCATTGGGACCCTGGGGGATGATCACTGGTACCCTGGGGGGATGGGCACTGGGACCCTGGGGGGATGGGCACTGGGACCCTGGGCACTGGGACCCTGGGGGAATGGGCACTGGGACCCTGGGGGGATGGGCACTGGGACCCTGGGGATGGAGCACTGGGACCCTTGGGGGATGCGCACTGGGACCCTGGGGGCTGGGCATTGGGACCCTGGGGGTTGGGCAGTGGGACCCTGGGGGGTGGGCACTGGGACCCTGGGGGGCTGGGCACTGGGGCCCTGGGGGGATGGGCACTTGGACCCTGGGCACTGGGACCCTGGGCACTGGGTCCCTGGGGGGATGGGCCCTGGGCACTGGGATCCTGGGGGGATGGGCACTAGGACACCGTGGTCGGGCACTGGGACCCTGGGCACTGGGACCCTGGGGGGATGGGCACTGGGACCCTGGGCACTGGGACCCTGGGAGGATGGGCACTGGGTCCCTGGGGGGAAGGGCACTTGGACACCGTGGTCGGGCACTGAGACCCTGGGCACTGGGACCCTGGTGGGTGGGGACTGGGACCCCGGGGGTATGGGCACTGGGACCCTGGGGGTGGGGCACTGGAACCCTGGGGGATGGGCACTGGGACCCTGGAGGATGGGCACTGGGACCCTGGGGTGGGGCACTGGGACCCTGGGGGTTGGGCACTGGGACCCTGGGGGATGGGCACTAGGACCCTGGGGGGGTGGGCACTGGGACCCTGGGGGTTGGGCACTGGGACCCTGGGGGGATGGGCACTGGAACCCTGGGGGGATGGGCGCTGGGACCCTGGGGGATGGGCACTGCGACCCTGGGGGGATGGGCACTGGGACCCTGGGCACTGGGACCCTGGGGGGATGGGCACTGGGGCCCTGGGGGGATGGGCACTGGGACCCTGGGGGTGGGGCACTGGGACCCTTGGGGGGATGGGCACTGGACCCTGGGGGTGGGGCACTGGGACCCTGGGGGGATGGGCACTGGGGCCCTGGGGGGATGGGCACTGGGACCCTGGGGTTTGGGCACTGGGATCCTGTGGAGATGGGCACTAGCTCACCGTGGTCGGGCACTGGGACCCTGGGAGGATGGGCACTGGGTCCCTGGGGGGAAGGGCACTTGGACACCGTGGTCGGACACTGAGACCCTGGGGGTTGGGGACCCTGGACACTGGGACTCTGGGGGGTGGAGACTGGGACCCCGGGGGGATGGGCACTGGGACCCTGGGGGATGGGCACTGGGACCATGGGGGGTGGGCACTGGGACCCCGGGGGGATGGGCACTGGGACCCTGGGCACTGGGACCCCGGGTTGATGGGCACTAGGACCCTGGGGGGATGGGCACTGGGACCCTGGGGAGTGGGCACTGGGATCCTGGGGGGATGGGCACTGGGACCCTGGGGCTTGGGCACTGGGGGGATGGGCACTGGTACCCTGGGGGGATGGGCACTGGTACCCTGGGGGGATGGGCACTGGGACCCTGGGGGGATGGGCACTGGAACCCTGGGGGTTGGGCACTGGGACCCTGGGGGATGGGCACTGGGACCCTGGGGGGGTGGGCACTGGGACCCTGGAGGATGGGGACTGGGACCCTGGGGGGATGGGCACTGGGACCCTGGGGGGATGGACACTGGGACCCTGGGGGGGTGGGCACTGAGACCCTGGGGGGGTGGGCACTGAGACTCTGGGGGATGGGCACTGGGACCCTTGGGGGATGGGCACTGGGACCCTGGGGAGATGGGCACTGGGACCCTGGGGGGATGGGCACTGAAACCCGAGGGGGATGAACGCCCCGGGAGAGGAGGCGGTCAGTGCGCACGCGCGAGCCTCCGCAAGGGGGGCTCGCGGGGAGGCGGTTGAGCGCGAAAAGCGCGCGGCCCCGCGCGCGCGCCGGGGTGCGGAGAGCGCACGTGCCGGCAGGCGAAAGGGGCGGGGCCGCCGCTGATTGGCGGGCTGGGGGGAGTGGGGGGAGGAGGCGGATTGCTCGGCGGGAGCGGACGGAGCAGAAGGAAAGGCAGGCACCATGAAAGGGGGGGGGGGGCGGGCGGCGGGGGCGGGGCTTGGGTTCTGCGAGATCGGAAGGAGAGGGCGGGGCCCTCAGGGGGGGCGTGTCCTCTCCAGCCTCACGCGGCGGGGGGAGGGGGGGAGTGGTGAGGGGGAGGAGCGAGCGCGGCCAACCGTCAAAGGCAGCATTTCCCGCGCTTCTCCCCGGGGGGCACGTGACCACCAACGACCCTGGAGCAGCGGACGCCATCTTGGTACAGGAGAGACATCCCTTTTGCCCATTTCTTCAAAACTATCATATTTAATGATGCCACGCACTTTGATTCCGAATCCCATATTCCTTTTATTCCTTCGCGGGATGTGGCCGTGTCTGGCGAGGACGGCCTTTATTGCCCGTCCCAAGTCGCCCCTTGAGAAGGTGGCGGTGAGCCGCCATCTTGAACCGCTGCAGGCCGTGTGGTCAAGGCGCCGCCCCCCCCACAGCGCTGTCAGGGAGTTGGTCCCAGGACTGTGGCCCAGCGACGGTGAGGGAACGGCCGATATATTATCCAATTTATCGAATTTGGGCCATCATCCCTTTTAGAAACATAGAAACACAGACAATAGGTGCAGGAGTAGGCCATTCGGCCCCTCGAGCCTGCACCGCCATTCAATAAGATCATGGCTGATCATTCCCTCAGTACCCCTTTCCTGCTTTCTCTCCATACCCCTCGATCCCTTTAGCCGTAAGGGATCTAACTCCCTCTGGAATATATCCAACGAACTGGCCTCAACAACTCTCTGCGGTAGAGAATTCCACAGGTTCACCACTCTGAGTGAAGAAGTTTCTCCTCATCTCGGTCCTCAATGGCTTACCCCTTATCCTTAGACCGTGTCCCCTGGTTCTGGACTTCCCCCAACATTTTGTCCATCTAATCCCACTTGTTTCTTTCTCCCCCCACCCTCCCCCTTTCACTGCTCCTTCAGAATCTGTTCTTCTCCAACGCGCTCCAGTTCTGACGCAGGGCCAACGACCTGAAACGTTCACTCTGCTTCCTCTCCACAGACGCTGCCCGACCCGCCGAGATCTCCAGCATTCACTTCCTTCATCCTTCATCCAGATTCCAGCCACCGCAGTGTTTTGCTTTTGGAGATACATTGAGTTGGATTGAGCAGTGTCTGGCCGGTCGCAGGCAAAGAGCAGCTATCGATGGATTTGGACCTGTTTGCGGACACGGTCACCGGTGGTGTCCCGCAGGGATCAGTGCCGGGACTGTTGCTATTTACTATTTTTATTAATGACCTGGATTTTGGGGGTTGGGGGAGTGGGGGGGGCGCACAGTTTTCAAATTTGCAGATGATACCAAGATCTGTGCGAGTGTCAGAACTGCCGGGCTCAAGACTGGAAACTGATGTTGAACCTCGATGTTATGCTCAACATTCCTACACCCTCCAGGGAAAAGCATTACAGACGGTGGAGATAGAAAGACATTTGAGCATTCGAGTGCATACACAAGCAATGTAGTGCAGCGAGAGCTGGAGCAACTCGGGTGTTGGCATGTATCCATAGGATCGTTGAGAGGAAGACAAGGCGGACTGTTCTGTCCTTGCACAAGACCTCAGTCAGGGTGCACGTGGAATACTGGGTCCAGTTTTGGTCTCCTCACATGGTAAAGGATATTGAGTTTGGAAAGGGTGCAGGAGAGGGCCACTAGTCCAATTCTAAGCCGAAAGCATCTTAGTTATTAAGATAGACTAAAAGGGCTCCGGTTTCGGACGTCCCGCGAGAGGCCCGCCTAATTTGTGGAACAGAAATTGTGCTGAATACTCGCCTCGCGATTCTCCGATATCTGTCGGCCCGCTGGGGGCGGAGCTGCAGCCCAGCGCCAAAAAACCAGTGCCGGTGGCTGTGCGCGTGCGCGCGAGCTCCTGGCCCTCCCAGCGCGTCCTGTCTCCGGGCGTCGCCCCCTATCCCGGGCCAAAGGGACATCGCCCCCTATCTCTGACCGAAGGGACATCGCCCCCTATCCCTGACCGAAGGGACATCGCCCCCCTATCCCTGACCGAAGGGACATCGCCCCCTATCCGTGACCGAAGGGACATCGCCCCCTATCCCTGACCGAAGGGACATCGCCCCCTATCTCTGACCGAAGGGACATCGCCCCCTATCCGTGACCGAAGGGACATCGCCACCTATCCCTGACCGAAGGGACATCGCCCCCTATCTCTGACCGAAGGGACATCGCCCCCTATCTCTGACCGAAGAGACATCGCCCCCTATCTCTGACCGAAGGGACATCGCCCCCGATCTCTGACCGAATGGGACATCGCCCCCTATCCCTGACCGAAGGGACATCGCCCCCTATCTCTGACCGAAGGGACATCGCCCCCTATCTCTGACCGAAGGGACATCGCCCCCGATCTCTGACCGAAGGGACATCGCCCCCTATCTCTGACCGAAGGGACATCGCCCCCTATCTCTGACCGAAGGGACATCGCCCCCGATCTCTGACCGAATGGGACATCGCCCCGTATTCCTGACCGAAGGGACATCGCCCCCTATCCCTGACCGAAGGGACATCGCCCCCTATCTCTGACCGAATGGGACATCGCCCCCTGTCTCTGACCGAAGGGACATCGCCCCCTATCTCTGACCGAAGGGACATCGCCCCCTATCCCTGACGGAAGGAACATCGCACCCTATCTCTGCCCGAAGGGACATCGCCCCCTATTCTGACCGAAGGGACATCGCCCCCTATCTCTGACCGAAGGGAACGTCCCCTATCTCTGACCGAAGGGACATCGCCCCCTATCTCTGACCGAAGGGACATCGCCCCCTATCCCTGACCGAAGGGACATCGCCCCCTGTCTCTGACCAAAGGGACATCGCCCCCTTTCTCTGACCGAAGGGACATCGCCCCCTATCCCTGACCGAAGGGACATCGCCCCCTATCTCTGACCGAAGGGACATCGCCCCTTATCTCTGACCGAAGGGACATCGCCCCCTATCCCTGACCGAAGGGACATCACCCCCTATCCCTGACCGAAGGGACATCGCCCCCTATCCGTGACCGAAGGGACATCGCCCCCTATCTCTGACCGAAGGGACGTCGCCCCCTATCCCTGACCGAAGGGACATCGCCCCCTATCTCTGACCGAAGGGACGTCGCCCCCTACCTCTGACCGAAGGGACATCGCCCCCTATCCCTGACCGAAGGGACTTCGCCCCCTATCCCTGACCGAAGGGACATCGCCCCCTATCCCTGACCGAAGGGACATCGCCCCCTATCTCTGACCGAAGGGACATCGCCCCCTATCCGTGACCGAAGGGACATCGCCCCCTATCCGTGACCGAAGGGACATCGCCCCCCGATCCGTGACCGAAGGGACATCGCCCCCTATCCCTGACCGAAGGGAACGCCCCCTATCTCTGACCGAAGGGACACCGCCCCCTATCCCTGACCGAAGGGAACGCCCCCTATCTCTGACCGAAGGGACATCGCCCCCTATCCCTGACCGAAGGGACTTCGCCCCCTATCCCGGACCGAAAGGACACCGCCCCCTATCCCTGACCGAAGGGACATCGCCCCCTATCCGTGACCGAAGGGACATCGCCCCCTATCCCTGACCGAAGGGACATCGCCCCCTATCTCTGACCGAAGGGACATCGCCCCCTATCCGTGACCGAGTGGACATCGCCCCTTATCCCTGACCGAAGGGACATCGCCCCCTATCCCTGACCGAAGGGACATCGCCCCCTATCCCTGACCGAAGGGACATCGCCCCCTATCCCTGACCGAAGGGACATCGCCCCCTATCTCTGACCGAAGGGACATCGCCCCATATCCCTGACCGAAGGGACATCGCCCCCTATCTCTGACCGAAGGGACATCGCCCCCTATCCGTGACCGAAGGGACATCGCCCCCTATCCCTGACCGAAGGGACATCGCCCCCTATTCTGACCGAAGGGACATCGCCCCCTATCTCTGACCGAAGGGACATCGCCCCCTATCTCTGACCGAAGGGACATCGCCCCCTATCCCTGACCGAAGGGACATCGCCCCCTATCCCTGACCGAAGGGACATCGCCCCCTATCCGTGACCGAAGGGACATCGCCCCCTATCCCTGACCGAAGGAACATCGCCCCCTATTCTGACCGAAGGGACATCGCCCCCTATCTCTGACCGAAGGTACATCGCCCCCTATCTCTGACCGAAGGGACATCGCCCCCTATCCCTGACCGAAGGGACATCGCCCCCTATCCGTGACCGAAGGGACATCGCCCCCTATCTCGGACCGAAGGGACATCGCCCCCTATCCGTGACCGAAGGGACATCGCCCCCTATCCGTGACCGAAGGGACATCGCCCCCTATCTCTGACCGAAGGGACATCGCCCCCTATCCCTGACCGAAGGGACATCGCCCCCTATCCGTGACCGAAGGGACATCGCCCCCCTATCTCTGACCGAAGGGACGTCGCCCCCTATCTCTGACCGAAGGGACGTCGCCCCCTATCCGTGACCGAAGGGACATCGCCCCCTATCCCTGACCGAAGGGACATCGCCCCCTATCTCTGACCGAAGGGACGTCGCCCCCCTATCTCTGACCGAAGGGACATCGCCCCCTATCCCTGACCGAAGGGACATCGCCCCCTATCCGTGACCGAAGGGACATCGCCCCCTATCCCTGACCGAAGGGACATCGCCCCCTATCTCTGACCGAAGGGACATCGCCCCCTATCCGTGACCGAAGGGACATCGCCCCCTATCCCTGACCGAAGGGACATCGCCCCCTATCTCTGACCGAAGGGACCGCCCCCTATCCCTGACCGAAGGGACATCGCCCCCTATCCCTGACCGAAGGGACATCGCCCCCTATCCCTGACCGAAAGGAGATCGCCCCCTATCTCTGACCGAAGGGACATCGCCCCCTATCCCTGACCGAAGGGACTTCGCCCCCTATCCCTGACCGAAAGGACACCGCCCCCTATCCCTGACCGAAGGGACATCGCCCCCTATCCCTGACCGAAGGGACATCGCCCCCTATCCCTGACCGAAGGGACATCGCCCCCTATCCCTGACCGAAGGGACATCGCCCCCTATCCGTGACCGAAGGGACATCGCCCCCTATCCCTGACCGAAGGAACATCGCCCCCTATTCTGACCGAAGGGACATCGCCCCCTATCTCTGACCGAATGTACATCGCCCCCTATCTCTGACCGAAGGGACATCGCCCCCTATCCCTGACCGAAGGGACATCGCCCCCTATCCGTGACCGAAGGGACATCGCCCCCTATCTCGGACCGAAGGGACATCGCCCCCTATCCGTGACCGAAGGGACATCGCCCCCTATCCGTGACCGAAGGGACATCGCCCCCTATCTCTGACCGAAGGGACATCGCCCCCTATCCCTGACCGAAGGGACATCGCCCCCTATCCGTGACCGAAGGGACATCGCCCCCCTATCTCTGACCGAAGGGACGTCGCCCCCTATCTCTGACCGAAGGGACGTCGCCCCCTATCCGTGACCGAAGGGACATCGCCCCCTATCCCTGACCGAAGGGACATCGCCCCCTATCTCTGACCGAAGGGACGTCGCCCCCCTATCTCTGACCGAAGGGACATCGCCCCCTATCCCTGACCGAAGGGACATCGCCCCCTATCCGTGACCGAAGGGACATCGCCCCCTATCCCTGACCGAAGGGACATCGCCCCCTATCTCTGACCGAAGGGACATCGCCCCCTATCCGTGACCGAAGGGACATCGCCCCCTATCCCTGACCGAAGGGACATCGCCCCCTATCTCTGACCGAAGGGACCGCCCCCTATCCCTGACCGAAGGGACATCGCCCCCTATCCCTGACCGAAGGGACATCGCCCCCTATCCCTGACCGAAAGGAGATCGCCCCCTATCTCTGACCGAAGGGACATCGCCCCCTATCCCTGACCGAAGGGACTTCGCCCCCTATCCCTGACCGAAAGGACACCGCCCCCTATCCCTGACCGAAGGGACATCGCCCCCTATCCCTGACCGAAGGGACATCGCCCCCTATCCCTGACCGAAGGGACTTCGCCCCCTATCCCTGACCGAAAGGACACCGCCCCCTATCCCTGACCGAAGGGACATCGCCCCCTATCCCTGACCGAAGGGACATCGCCCCCTATCTCTGACCGAAGGGACATCGCCCCCTATCCCTGACCGAAGGGACATCGCCCCCTATCCCTGACCGAAGGGACATCGCCCCCTATCCCTGACCAAAGGGACATCGCCCCCTATCTCTGACCGAAGGGACATCGCCCCCTATCTCTGACCGAAGGGACATCGCCCCCTATCTCTGACCGAAGGGACATCGCCCTCTATCTCTGACCGAAGGGACATCGCCCCCTATCTCTGACCGAAGGGACATCGCCCCCTATCCCTGACCGAAGGGACATCGCCCTCTATCTCTGACCGAAGGGACATCGCTCCCTATCCCTGACCGAATGGAACGCCCCCTATCTCTGACCGAAGGGACACCGCCCCCTATCCCTGACCGAAGGGAACGCCCCCTATCTCTGACCGAAGGGACATCGCCCCCTATCCCTGACCGAAGGGACTTCGCCCCCTATCCCTGACCGAAAGGACACCGCCCCCTATCCCTGACCGAAGGGACATCGCCCCCTATCCGTGACCGAAGGGACATCGCCCCCTATCCCTGACCGAAGGGACATCGCCCCCTATCTCTGACCGAAGGGACATCGCCCCCTATCTCTGACCGAAGGGACATCGCCCCCTATCCCTGACCGAGTGGACATCGCCCCCTATCCCTGACCGAAGGGACATCGCCCCCTATCCCTGACCGAAGGGACATCGCCCCCTATCCCTGACCGAAGGGACATCGCCCCCTATCCCTGACCGAAGGGACATCGCCCCCTATCCCTGACCGAAGGGACATCGCCCCCTATCTCTGACCGAAGGGACGTCGCCCCCTATCCCTGACCGAAGGGACATCGCCCCCTATCCCTGACCGAAGCGAACGCCCCCTATCTCTGACCGAAGGGATATCGCCCCCTATCCCTGACCGAAGGGACCGCCCCCTATCTCTGACCGAAGGGACCGCCCCCTATCCCTGACCGAAGGGACATCGCCCCCTATCCCTGACCGAAGGGACATCGCCCCCTATCCCTGACCGAAGGGACATCGCCCCCTATCCCTGACCGAAGGGACCGCCCCCTATCCCTGACCGAAGGGACCGCCCCCTATCTCTGACCGAAGGGACATCGCCCCCTATCCCTGACCGAAGGGACATCGCCCCCTATCCCTGACCGAAGGGACCGCCCCCTATCCCTGACCGAAGGGACCGCCCCCTATCTCTGACCGAAGGGACATCGCCCCCTATCCCTGACCGAAGGGACATCGCCCCCTATCCCTGACCGAAGGGACATCGCCCCCTATCTCTGACCGAAGGGACATCGCCCCCTATCCCTGACCGAAGGGACATCGCCCCCTATCTCTGACCGAAGGGACATCGCCCCCTATCCCTGACCGAAGGGACATCGCCCCCTATCTCTGACCGAAGGGACATCGACCCCTATCCCTGACCGAAGGGACATCGCCCCCTATCTCTGACCGAAGGGACATCGCCCCCTATCTCTGACCGAAGGGACATCGCCCCCTATCCCTGACCGAAGGGAGATCGCCCCCTATCTCTGACCGAAGGGACATCGCCCCCTATCCCTGACCGAAGGGACTTCGCCCCCTATCTCTGACCGAAGGGACATCGACCCCTATCCCTGACCGAAGGGACATCGCCCCCTATCCCTGACCGAAGGGACATCGCCCCGTATCCCTGACCGAAGGGACCGCCCCCTATCCCTGACCGAAGGGACATCGCCCCCTATCCCTGACCGAAGGGACCGCCCCCTATCTCTGACCGAAGGGAACGTCCCCTATCTCTGACCGAAGGGACATCGCCCCCTATCCCTGACCGAAGGGACATCGCCCCCTATCTCTGACCGAAGGGACATCGCCCCCTATCTCTGACCGAAGGGACATCGCCCCATAATCCCTGACCGAAGGGACATCGCCCCCTATCCCTGACCGAATGGACATCGCCCCCTATCCCTGACCGAAGGGACATCGCCCCCTATCTCTGACCGAAGGGACCGCCCCCTATCCCTGGCCGAAGGGACATCGCCCCCTATCCCTGACCGAAGGGACACCGCCCCTATCCCTGAACGAAGGGACATCGCCCCCTATCCCTGACCGAAGGGACATCGCCCCCTATCCCTGACCGAAGGGACATCGCCCCCATCCCTGACCGAAGGGACATCGCCCCCTATCCCTGACCGAAGGGACATCGCCCCCTATCTCTGACCGAAGGGACGTTGCCCCCTATCCCTGACCGAAGGGACATCGCCCCCTATTCCTGACCGAAGGGACGTAGCCCACTATCCCTGACCGAAGGGACATCGCCCCCTATCTCTGACCGAAGGTACATCGCCCCCTGTCCCTGACCGAAGGGACATCGCCCCCCATCCCTGACCGAAGGGACATCGCCCCCTATCCCTGACCGAAGGGACATCGTCCCCTATCCCTGACCGAAGGGACCGCCCCCTATCCCTGACCGAAAGGACACCGCCCCCTATCCCTGACCGAAGGGACATCGCCCCCTCTCCGTGACCGAAGGGACATCGCCCCCTATCCCTGACCGAAGGTACATCGCTCCCTATCTCTGACCGAAGGGACATCGCCCCCTATCCGTGACCGAGTGGACATCGCCCCCTATCCCTGACCGAAGGTACATCGCTCCCTATCTCTGACCGAAGGGACATCGCCCCCTATCCGTGACCGAGTGGACATCGCCCCCTATCCCTGACCGAAGGGACATCGCCCCCTATCTCTGACCGAAGGGACCGCCCCCTATCCCTGACCGAAGGGACATCGCCCCCTATCTCTGACCGAAGGGACATCGCCCCCTATCTCTGACCGAAGGGAACGCCCCCTATCGCTGACCGAAGGGACCGCCCCCTATCTCTGACCGAAGGGACATCGCCCCCTATCCCTGACCGAAGGGACATCGCCCCCTATCTCTGACCGAAGGGACCGCCCCCTATCCCTGACCGAAGGGACATCGCCCCCTATCCCTGACCGAAGGGACCGCCCCCTATCCCTGACCGAAGGGACCGCCCCCTATCTCTGACCGAAGGGACATCGCCCCCTATCTCTGACCGAAGGGACATCGACCCCTATCCCTGACCGAAGGGACATCGCCCCCTATCCCTGACCGAAGGGACATCGCCCCCTATCTCTGACCGAAGGGACATCGACCCCTATCCCTGACCGAAGGGACATCGCCCCCTATCCCTGACCGAAGGGACATCGCCCCGTATCCCTGACCGAAGGGACATCGCCCCCTATCTCTGACCGAAGGGACATCGCCCCCTATCTCTGACCGAAGGGACATCGCCCCCTATCTCTGACCGAAGGGACATCGCCCCCTATCTCTGACCGATGGGACATCGCCCCCTATCCCTGACCGAAGGGAGATCGCCCCCTATCTCTGACCGAAGGGACATCGCCCCCTATCCCTGACCGAAGGGACATCGCCCCCTATCCCTGACCGAAAGGACATCGCCCCCTATCCCTGACCGAAGGGACATCGCCCCCTATCCCTGACAGAAGGGACATCGCCTCCTATCTCTGACCGAAGGGACATCGCCACCTATCTCTGACCGAAGGGACATCGCCCCCTATCCCTGACCGAAGGGACATCGCCCCCTATCCCTGACCGAAGGGACATCGCCCCCTATCTCTGACCGAAGGGACATCGCCCCCTATCTCTGACCGAAGGGAACGCCCCCTATCTCTGACCGAAGGGACATCGCCCCCTATCCCTGACCGAAGGGACATCGCCCCCTATCTCTGACCGAAGGGACATCGCCCCCTATCTCTGACCGAAGGGACATCGCCCCCTATCTCTGACCGAAGGGACATCGCCCCATAATCCCTGACCGAAGGGACATCGCCCCCTATCCCTGACCGAAGGGACATCGCCCCCTATCCCTGACCGAAGGGACATCGCCCCCTATCTCTGACCGAAGGGACCGCCCCCTATCCCTGACCGAAGGGACATCGCCCCCTATCCCTGACCGAAGGGACATCGCCCCCTATCCCTGACGGAAGGGACATCGCCCCCTATCTCTGACCGAAGGGACATCGCCCCCTATCTCTGACCGAAGGGACATCGCCCCCTATCTCTGACCGAAGGGACATCGCCCCCTATCTCTGACCGAAGGGACATCGCCCCCTATCCCTGACCGAAGGGAGATCGCCCCCTATCTCTGACCGAAGGGACATCGCCCCCTATCCCTGACCGAAGGGACTTCGCCCCCTATCTCTGACCGAAGGGACATCGACCCCTATCCCTGACCGAAGGGACATCGCCCCCTATCCCTGACCGAAGGGACATCGCCCCGTATCCCTGACCGAAGGGACCGCCCCCTATCCCTGACCGAAGGGACATCGCCCCCTATCCCTGACCGAAGGGACCGCCCCCTATCTCTGACCGAAGGGAACGCCCCCTATCTCTGACCGAAGGGACATCGCCCCCTATCCCTGACCGAAGGGACATCGCCCCCTATCTCTGACCGAAGGGACATCGCCCCCTATCTCTGACCGAAGGGACATCGCCCCATAATCCCTGACCGAAGGGACATCGCCCCCTATCCCTGACCGAATGGACATCGCCCCCTATCCCTGACCGAAGGGACATCGCCCCCTATCTCTGACCGAAGGGACCGCCCCCTATCCCTGACCGAAGGGACATCGCCCCCTATCCCTGACCGAAGGGACATCGCCCCTATCCCTGAACGAAGGGACATCGCCCCCTATCCCTGACCGAAGGGACATCGCCCCCTATCCCTGACCGAAGGGACATCGCCCCCTATCCCTGACCGAAGGGACATCGCCCCCTATCCCTGACCGAAGGGACATCGCCCCCTATCTCTGACCGAAGGGACGTTGCCCCCTATCCCTGACCGAAGGGACATCGCCCCCTATCCCTGACCGAAGGGACGTAGCCCACTATCCCTGACCGAAGGGACATCGCCCCCTATCTCTGACCGAAGGTACATCGCCCCCTGTCCCTGACCGAAGGGACATCGCCCCCTATCCCTGACCGAAGGGACATCGCCCCCATCCCTGACCGAAGGGACATCGCCCCCTATCTCTGACCGAAGGGACATCGCCCCCTATCCCTGACCGAAGGGAGATCGCCCCCTATCTCTGACCGAAGGGACATCTCCCCCTATCCCTGACCGAAGGAACATCGCCCCCTATCTCTGACCGAAGGGACATCGCCCCCTATCCCTGACCAAAGGGACATCGCCCCCTATCCCTGACCGAAGGGACATCGCCCCCTATCCCTGACCGAAGGGGCACCGCCCCCTATCTCTGACCGAAGGGACATCGCCCCCTATCTCTGACCGAAGGGACATCGCCCCCTATCCCTGACAGAAGGGAGATCGCCCCCTATCCCTGACCAAAGGGACATCGCCCCCTATCTCTGACCGAAGGGACATCGCTCCCTATCCCTGACCGAAGGGACATCGCCCCCTTTCCCTGACCGAAGGGACATCGCCCCCTATCTCTGACCGAAGGGACATCGCCCCCTATCTCTGACCAAAGGGACATCGCCCCCTATCCCTGACCGAAGGGACATCGCCCCCTATCCCTGACCAAAGGGACATCGCCCCCTATCCCTGACCGAAGGGACCGCCCCCTATCTCTGACCGAAGGGACATCGCCCCCTATTTCTGACCGAAGGGACATCGCCCCCTATCCCTGACCGAAGGGACTTCGCCCCCTATCCCTGACCAAAGGGACATCGCCCCCTATCCCTGACTGAAGGGACCGCCCCCTATCTCTGACCGAAGGGACATCGCCCCCTATTTCTGACCGAAGGGACATCGCCCCCTATCTCTGACCGAAGGGACATCGCTCCCTATCTCTGACCGAAGGGACATCGCTCCCTATTCCCTGACCGAAGGGACATCGCCCCCTATCTCTGACCGAAGGGACATCGCTCCCTATCCCTGACCGAAGGGACATCGCCCCCTATCTCTGACCGAAGGGACATCGCCCCCTATCTCTGACCGAAGGGACATCGCCCCCTATCTCTGACCGAAGGGACATCGCCCCCTATCCCTGACCGAAGGGACATCGCCCCCTATCCCTGACCGAAGCGACATCGTCCCCTATCCCTGACCGAAGGGACATCGCCCCCTATCTCTGACCGAAGGGACGTTGACCCCTATCCCGGGCCGATTGACCTCTCACCTCTTGCCTCGTTGCCGGTGGCCTGGATTCTGGATGCGGGCGTCAGCGGGAGCCCCCCACCCGGCATCTCGCTGGGGGCGGGCCCCGCCCAAAGTCGCCTGGTCGGCAGCGGCCTGACTGCCATCTCCTGGGGGGGGCCCCCTGTCCCAGCATGCTGTTGGGGGGCCCCCGGTGCTGCAGTCAGTGAGTAGAAACTCCATTTTTTATTTATTGATCAATTTTTTATTATTTTTAAAAACATTTTGGGGTTGATTTATTGACTTATTTATCATTTATTATTGATGATGGCTCTGCATTTGTAAAAGTGACGTGTTTAATGTTTGTAAACCCCCCCTCCTTCTCTCGTTCCCTGCGCCTGATTTATAATTGCAGGCAAGGTTTTTCTGAGCGTGCAAAAATCTACACTTGCTCCATTCTAAGTTAGTTTGGAGTAAGCTTTCGCTGCCTAAACTTGCAAAACAGGCGGAAGTGGGCGGACACGCCCCCTTTTGAAAAAAAAAATCTGTTCCAAAATGAAACTGTTCTAACTCACTGGAACTGGAGCAAACAAATTGCGGAGAATTGTAATTTCTAAGATGTAATTTCCATTCTAAACTAGTTGCTCCAAAAAAATAGGAGCAACTCAGGCCGTAACTTGATCCCAACGAGTTGGGACTCTGTACCTTGGAGCGGCGTAGACATATGGGGGATCTGATTGAGGTTTATAAGATAATGAAGGGAACAGACGGTGTTCCAGCTGACCGTTTATTTCAGTTAAACAGGTCGGGCAGGACCAGGGGTCACAAATTTGAGTTGTATTGGGCTAGATCGAGGTTAGAGGTCAGGAGATGGGTCATTTCCCAGAGAATAGTCGACCTCTGGGACAAGTTGCCGTTCCGTGTGGTGGACGCAGAGTCGCTGAACTCCTTCAAGCGAGAGCTGGATGTGTTTCTGGCTGCGGTGGAGATCACCTCCTTCAGAAGGGTAGGTACTGCAGGGAATTCAAGGCCAGAGTGATCTCCTGGTCTAGTTCCGATTGCCTGGATGGGTTGGAGAGGAATTCCCGAGATTTTTTTCCCCCAAATTGACCTGGAGTTTTTTTTAATCCAGGTTCCAGCATCCGCAGGAATTTGGTTTGGGGTATTTTAACTGGTTTGTTGCCTCTCCCAGGAGATCACCTGGTTTGGGTTGGGGTGGAGGGTATCACAATTGTGTGGGACAGGCTTGATGGATCAGAGGGTCTCTACCTGTCCGCCATTGTTCGTATGTTAATATGACAGCCCGGGATGTTGTATATCACACGTGGAGTGAGTCGAATTGGCTGAAGACTGGTTTCTGTGATCGTGGGGACCTCAGGAGGAGGCCCAATATGGATCATCCACTCAGCCCTTCTGGCTGAAGGTGGTTGCAAACGCTTCACCCAGCAGTTCAATGCTAGAAGTCCAATCCTAGTCGGTGCCCTTTGCCAGGCCTTCAGGTTGTGACTTATCATCGAATCGTCGCATTATAGAACGGTTACAGCACAGAAGGAGGCTATTTGGCTCATCGAGCCCGTGCCGGCTCTCTGCAAGAACACTTCAGCCAGTCCCACTCCCCCGTCCTTTCCCCATAGCCCGGCAATTTTGTTTCCTTCAGGTACTTATCCAACTCCCTTTTAAAAGCCGCGATTGAATCTGCCTTCACCCCGCTTCAGGCCGTGCATTCCAGATCCTGAACACTCGCTGCGTGATGTCCCTTTGTCACCTTTGGTTCTTTTGCCAATCACCTTAAATCCTACAATTTGGTTATAATTTTTTAACCAATTGAAGGTATTTTATTTGCAAGTGCCTTGTCCCACCTTAGTGTCCTGCAGGACAATATTTATAGCTCAATTAACATCAATTAAAAAAAATCTGGTCATTATCACATTGCTATTAGTGGGATCTTGCTGTGCGTAAATTGTCTGCCGTGCTTCCTACCTCACAACAGTAAATACACTTCAAAAAGTACTTCATTGGCTGTAAAACACTTTGGGATGTTCTGAGGTCTCAGCTTGTCTGCTGCAGAAACACTCATCCATGTTTTTGCACCGAAGTTGCCGGCCTAGATTTTTGTGCTCAAGTCTCTGGAGTGGGACTTGAACCCACAACCTTCTGGCTCAAGAGGAGAGAGTGCTGCCCACTGTGTTTGAGCCACGAGAGTCAAACCCTTGGAGATTTATTAAGCGTTAAGTGCTTACAGCCAACACAGTGAACAGCACATTATACTCAGTTGAGCTCAACTCTCTCTGTTCCTGCTTCTGATTTCTTCCAATTTATGGCTGTGATCTCACCCAATTTATATGTCTATTACTAACGGCACTATTCCATCTGCTGTCCATAACGCTCCACATACATTTCTTGGCGCCTTTGTGGCTCAGTCAGTGGGTGCTGTTGCCGCTTGTCATGTATGCTACATGGTCACTGTTGGTGCTATCACAAGGTGTGCCAGCAGAGGGCACAGCAGTGGGAGACTTGTAGGTTACCTGTACAGGTGTGCCTGGCCTAGTATAAAAGGCAGGCCACCAGGTTGTGATCCTCACTCTAGAGTTAACGGATAAAGGACTAAGGTCACTACAGTTCAAGTACAACACGTTGCCTCGTGGAGTCATTATCAGAGCATCTAAGGACACAACAATTGGCGACGAGATTACGAACTTTCACGCGAAAATGGCTCCCCTTGGTACGTTGCAGCCGTTCGTCGATGGTGATGATTGGGAGGCCTTTGTGGAGAGGGTTGACCATTCCTTCACAGCAAACGGCCTGGCAGGAGACGGCCCGGCCACACTGGCTGATAAACGCAGAGCTACCCTGCTGACCAGTTGTGGGCCCAGCGTCTATGGCCTCGTCAGGGACTTGCTGGCACCAGCGAAGACAACGACCAAGTCGTACAAGGAGCTCGTAACCCTGATCCACGAGCAGCTCAAGCCCAAGGAGAGCCTCCTCACAGCCAGACACCGGTTCCCTACCCACCGAAGGCCAGGAAGTCGCGAAGCACGCCACAGACCTCAGGAGGCTGGCGACACTGAGCGAGTTCGGCAACCACCTCACCGAAGCGCTGCGGGACATTTTAGTCTTTGGAATCGGCCGCGAGGGCCTTCTTCACAGGCTACTGTCGGCGGATACCACAGTCACACTGCAGAAGGCCATCTCTGTGAGCCAGGCATTACCTCGACCTACGGCTCGAGGCAGATGACTCACCCTCAGGACTCAAACCCGGCAGGTACTGTGCACAGAGTGGTGCCCTTTTAGAGGCTGGACTGTAGAGCGCGGACCCTCTCAGGGGAGAGAGGACAGGCCCCTGAGTCCCTTAACTCAGAGTCCGCCGAGGGGGGGCTAATCGAGTAGCTCCATGCTGGTGTTGTGGAGGGAATCACAGGGCTCACCAGAGCCGCTTTAAAGACTATGTGTGTAAAGGCTGCAACACAAAGGGCCACCTCCAGCGAATGTGTAAGAGAAATATGACTCACTGTGTCGATGAAGAGTCTGCAGATGGCCAGGAATCCAGCGCGGATTATGAATCGATAGGCAGAGAGGCAGCCCAGCCCCACGGGGAGGTACAAGGCATGTTTACCTGCACCACCGAGTGTTCCCCGCTGAGGATGGAAGTCGAGATAGAGGGTGTTCTAGTCTTCATGGAAGTGGACACGGGGGCGAGCCAGTCAGTGATGAATCAAGAAGCCTTTGAGAGGCTAAGGGACAATCAGGCTGAACGACCCCAAGTTGGTCCCGGTTCAGGCAAAGCTGCACACCTACAGCGATGAACTTATCCCAGACGTTGGTAGTGCGGATGTAAAGGTACTCCATGATGGCCCGGTGCACAAGTTACCCCTGGGGATTGTTGCAGGTGATGGACCAACGCTGCTCGGCAGAAGGTGGATGGAGAAGATCCATTGGAAGTGGGAAGACTTCACCCCTCCAGCGCTCGACACCCTCTGTACTCAGAGGCAAAGCAAGCTCCCCACCCGAGGGTGGGCCCGGCCCCCAGAGAGCAGACCAGCACAGCACCCCCGTGGCACAGACCGCCCAGCACGACTGCGGGGAGATGATCCCAGCTGAGACAAACCCGAACGCACCTTCCAGGCTCCAGTGGCAGGACTCCGGAGGAAGAAAATCGGATCCAAAGGCGACGTCCCAACCTTGGTGGCAGAACCCGGGGAGAAGAGGATCTCCGCAGTCGACATCGTGGATGGAGGAAAGATGGCGGTGGCCAGACCACGAGGTGAGGCGCTGACGGGGCAACACGTGACACCAAACGGAGAAGCGGATTGGAGTAAAGATAGCAAGGCTCTCTTAAAGGGGACCTGCAACCCACCACAATTAAAGGGACAGTCCCACACACTCAATAGTAACTGTAAGTCAGAGACAAAATGTGTAACTGATAATCTGAATTGTGTACGTACAACCGGCGAGGAAAAGTCGGGCAACCGCGATCGGACCCTCAGAGTGTCCATCGTAAGTAAGGAAAAGTTGTGCGATGCAGGATTTCAACTGCACGCAGCCAATGCAGCGGGCAGGCACCCATCGGGAGCACGCAGGTCCAGCGAGCTCCCCAACACTGTAGCCTGCGTCCCGGGGACCAGAGCCATGCTCCATGGAGCGTGGCCACAAGCAGCCGACACACACGAGCTGCAGAGCAGGCGACCGCAGCAGGGCAATGACACCGGTACCGGTACCCTGCCCCTGGTCGCTTCCACCTCTCAGCCACCCGATGGCACTGACTGCCACGAGGCTGAAGGAGCAGACGGTGCAAAGGCGCAGTCCCCGGACCCCATCGCCACCAAGGCCATACGCGGGAACGAAGGGTCACCCGCCACTGTTCCCCCGAAAGGGGGCCGGGACCAGCCAGGATCCCAAACCAAACAACGCCCAGGCCAGCGAGTCAGCAGTTCCCTGTGCACTGCTCGATGGCAGCCCCTCAGGGAGCAGCAGTGACCCAGGGCGCAAGGAGAGGACCGGGAGGTCACAGGCATCTGTGAAACCGGCCCGATGCTGGGGACCACGGCAACAGCCCCAAGAGCAGGCTACGCGAGACAACCGGGCTTCCCACTGCCAGTGCCGGGCACTGAGCCACCACCAGACGGCAGTGCCTCAATCCAACAGCCCTGGAACCAGTTTGTCCTCACGCACCAGTCACTGCATCAATAAGGCATCTCACCCGTCCAACGTACTTGTCTCTCAACGGAACCACAAATGTAACGTTGAATGTATATGAAGGCTATGAGCCTCGGACATAATCTATATATGGGGGGGGGGGGGGAGGAGGGGAGAATGGAGTGGTCAGGGACACACACGAACAGCCAACCACCAGCACCTCCACTGCACCAACCACTCACCCGAGATTGAAACGACTTGCCAAGGGTCAGCCAGACAGAGCCCACATAGAGCTAAGCCCAGAGCACAGTCAATGCAGAGGAGATTTGCACTAAAGGCTGAGGGGGAGGGGGAGTGATGTGGTGCAAGAGGGAGGGATTCAAATTCCTGGGACATTGGAACCAGTTCTGCGGGAAGTGGGACCTGTACAAAAGGGACGGTCTGCACTTGGGCAATACTGGAACTGATGTCCCAGGGGTAACATTTGCTAATGCAGTTCGGGAGTGTTTAAACTAATATGGCAGGGGGATGGGAATCTATGCAGCGAGATAGGGTGAAGTAATATGGAGTCAGAAACAGATGGTAGAAAGGTAATTAGCAATAATGGAAGGCCGAGTAAACAAAGGCAAGAAACAAAAAGGGCCACACTACATCATAATTCTAAAAGGACAAAGCGTGTTAAAAAAACAAGCCTGAAGGCTTTGTGTCTTAATGCAAGGAGTATCCGTAATAAGGTGGATGAATTAACTGTGCAAATAGATGTTAACAAATATGATGTGATTGGGATTACGGAGACGTGGCTCCAGGATGATCAGGGCTGGGAACTCAACATCCAGGGGTATTCAACATTCAGGAACGATAGAATAAAAGGAAAAGGAGGTGGGGTAGCATTGCTGGTTAATGAGGAGATTAATGCAATAATTCAGAAGGACATTAGCTTGGATGATGTGGAATCTATATGGGTAGAGCTGCAGAACACCAAATGGCAAAAAACGTTAGTGGGAGTTGTGTACAGACCTCCAAACAGTAGTAGTGATGTTGGGGAGGGCATCAAACAGGAAATTAGGAGTGCATGCAATAAAGGTGCAGCAGTTATCATGGGTGACTTTAATATGCACATAGATTGGGCTAATCAAACTGGAAGCAATACGGTGGAGGAGGATTTCCTGGAGTGCATAAGGGATGGTTTTCTAGACCAATATGTCGAGGAACCAACTAGGGGGGAGGCCATCTTAGACTGGGTGTTGTGTAATGAGAGAGGATTAATTAGCAATCTCGTTGTGCGAGGCCCCTTGGGGAAGAGTGACCATAATATGGTGGAATTCTGCATTAGGATGGAGAATGAAACAGTTAATTCAGAGACCATGGTCCAGAACTTAAAGAAGGGTAACTTTGAAGGTATGAGGCGTGAATTGGCTAAGATAGATTGGCGAATGACACTTAAGGGGTTGACTGTGGATGGGCAATGGCAGACATTTAGAGACCGCATGGATGAATTACAACAATTGTACATTCCTGTCTGGCGTAAAAATAAAAAAGGGAAGGTGGCTCAACCGTGGCTATCAAGGGAAATCAGGGATAGTATTAAAGCCAAGGAAGTGGCATACAAATTGGCCAGAAATAGCAGTGAACCTGGGGACTGGGAGAAATTTAGAACTCAGCAGAGGAGGACAAAGGGTTTGATTAGGGCAGGGAAAATGGAGTACGAGAAGAAGCTTGCAGGGAACATTAAGACGGATTGCAAAAGTTTCTATAGATATGTAAAGAGAAAAAGGTTAGTAAAGACAAACGTAGGTCCCCTGCAGTCAGAATCAGGGGAAGTCATAACAGGGAACAAAGAAATGGCGGACCAATTGAACAAGTACTTTGGTTCAGTATTCCCTAAGGAGGACACAAACAACCTTCCGGATATAAAAGGGGTCAGAGGGTCTAGTAAGAAGGAGGAACTGAGGGAAATCCTTATTAGTCGGGAAATTGTGTTGGGGAAATTGATGGGATTGAAGGCCGATAAATCCCCAGGGCCTGATGGACTGCATCCCAGAGTACTTAAGGAGGTGGCCTTGGAAATAGCGGATGCATTGACAGTCATTTTCCAACATTCCATAGATTCTGAATCAGTTCCTATGGAGTGGAGGGTAGCCAATGTAACCCCACTTTTTAAAAAAGGAGGGAGAGAGAAAACAGGGAATTATAGACCGGTCAGCCTGACATCAGTAGTGGGTAAAATGATGGAATCAATTATTAAGGATGTCATAGCAGCGCATTTGGAAAGAGGTGACATGATAGGTCCAAGTCAGCATGGATTTGTGAAAGGGAAATCATGCTTGACAAATCTTCTGGAATTTTTTGAGGATGTTTCCAGTAGAGTGGACAAGGGAGAACCAGTTGATGTGGTATATTTGGACTTTCAGAAGGCTTTCGACAAGGTCCCACACAAGAGATTAATGTGCAAAGTTAAAGCACATGGGATTGGGGGTAGTGTGCTGACGTGGATTGAGAACTGGTTGTCAGACAGGAAGCAAAGAGTAGGAGTAAATGGGTACTTTTCAGAATGGCAGGCAGTGACTAGTGGGGTACCGCAAGGTTCTGTGCTGGGGCCCCAGCTGTTTACATTGTACATTAATGATTTAGACGAGGGGATTAAATGTAGTATCTCCAAATTTGCAGATGACACTAAGTTGGGTGGCAGTGTGAGCTGCGAGGAGGATGCTATGAGGCTGCAGAGTGACTTGGATAGGTTAGGTGAGTGGGCAAATGCATGGCAGATGAAATATAATGTGGATAAATGTGAGGTTATCCACTTTGGTGGTAAAAACAGAGAGACAGGCTATTATCTGAATGGTGACAGGTTAGGAAAAGGGGAGGTGCAACGAGACCTGGGTGTCATGGTACATCAGTCATTGAAGGTTGGCATGCGGGTACAGCAGGTGGTTAAGAAAGCAAATGGCATGTTGGCCTTCATAGCGAAGGGGATTTGAGTACAGGGGCAGGGAGGTATTGCTACAGTTGTACAGGGCCTTGGTGAGGCCACACCTGGAGTATTGTGTACAGTTTTGGTCTCCTAACTTGAGGAAGGACATTCTTGCTATTGAGGGAGTGCAACGAAGGTTCACCAGACTGATTCCCGGGATGGTGGGTCTGACATATCAAGAAAAACTGGATCAACTGGGTTTGTATTCACTGGAGTTCAGAAGAATGAGAGGTGATCTCATAGAAACGTTTAAAATTCTGACGGGATTGGACAGGTTAGATGCAGGAAGAATGTTCCCGATGTTGGGGAAGTCCAGAACCAGGGGACACAGTCTAAGGATAAGGGGTAAGCCATTTAGGACCGAGATGAGGAGAAACTTCTTCACCCAGAGAGTGGTGAACCTGTGGAATTCTCTACCACAGAAAGTTGTTGAGGCCAATTCACTAAATATATTCAAAAAGAAGTTAGATGTAGTCCTTACTACTCGGGGGATCAAGGAGTATGGTGAGAAAGCAGGAATGGGGTACTGAAGTTGCATGTTCAGCCATGAACTCACTGAATGGCGGTGCAGGCTCGAAGGGCCGAATGGCCTACTCCTGCACCTATTTTCGATGTTTCTATGTATGTTTCTATGTCATGTATCCTACATGGCTGCTGTTGGTACTATCTCAAGGTGTGCCACCAGAGGGCACAGCAGTGGGAGACTCGTAGGTTACCTGTACAGGTGTGCCAGGCCTAGTATAAAAGGCAGGCCACCAGGTTGTGATCCTCTGGAGTTAACGGATAAAGGACTAAGGTCACTACAGTTCAAGTACAACACATTGCCTCGTGGAGCCATGATCAGAGCATCTAAGGACACAACACCTCTTGAGTCAGAAGGATGTGTGTTGAAGCCCCACTCCACCGACCTGGACACATAATCCAGGCCGACATTCCCGGTGCCAGTACAGAGGGAGCGCTGCACAGTCGGAGGTGAGACGTTAAACCGAGGCCCCCCCCGTCTGCTCTCTCAGGCGGATTAAAAGATCCCGCTGCCACGATTGGAAGAAAAGCAAGGGGGAGTTCTTCCCGGTGTCTGGGGCCCAGTCCTTCGCCCTCAACCCAACATCACTAAAAGAAACAGCTGATTTGTTCATTTTATCTCATTGCTGTTTGTTGGGAGCTTGCTGCGTACCCATTGGCGGTTGGGTTTCCCTCCATTACACGTCATCAAGTACTTCATTGGCTGTAAAGTGCTTGGGGACGTCCTGAGGTTATGAAAGGCGCTGTATGAATGCTAGGCCCAGAAATTCGTCTCGGGCAGTAACGCAAAACGCGCGGTATCAGATCGGCTGCCCGGTATAGGCAGTGCCTGATAGTCAGTTCGACTGCAGTCCTTTCAGAATCTCTAGGCCCGTATCTTTTTCTTCCTTCTTTCTAACTTGTACCAGTCTCTTATCAGGGTGCTCCAAGCCGGCTAAACATTTATCACTTGAGGCTTCCTCTCTGTGGTCTGAGATCCAAATATTAATAGTTGTGTATGCATGCTTGTGTTGTTATATGATGTCTGTAACACTGAATGTACCTTTACACTGTACACACCTTGGGCCCAAGTTTCCACAAGAAACAAAACGGGTGCCCCTCCGAGCTGGGCGCCCATTTTTCGCGCCTAAAACGGCGCCTAAAAAATCCTCGGTATTCTCCACCAACTTACAGGTCCTCTGGCCCTCGGCGCAGCGCAGCACGAGCTGTAGGGGGCGGAGCCAGGTCCCGGCGCTGAGAACAGTGCCGGGACCTCTGCACATGCACGCTACAGTCGGCACGCATGTGCAGTAGCTCCAGGCGCCGAACTGTGTGGGAGGGGCCCGAAGCACGCAGCCCCTAGCCCTGGCCCAATGGCCTCACTGGGGCTCCTCCCACGGCCAGCTCCTGCTCCCCGCCCACCAACCAGACCAGACACCCGCTCCCCCCCCCGACCCGAGACCTGCTCCCCCCCCGACCAGACACCCGCTCCCCCCCCCGACCCGAGACCTGCTCCCCCCCCGACCAGACACCCGCTCCCCCCCCCGACCCGAGACCTGCTCCCACCCCGACCCGAGACCTGCTCCCCCCCCGACCCGAGACCTGCTCCCCCCCCGACCCGAGACCTGCTCCCCCCCCGACCCGAGACCTGCTCCCCCCCCGACCAGACACCCGCTCCACCCCCCGACCCGAGACCTGCTCCCCCCCCGACCCGAGACCCGCTCCCCCCCCGACCCGAGACCCGCTCCCCCCCCGACCAGACACCCGCTCCCCCCCCGACCCGAGACCTGCTCCCCCCCCCGACCCGAGACCTGCTCCCCCCCCGACCCGAGACCCCCTCCCCCCCTCGACCAGACACCCGCTCCCCCCCCGACCCGAGACCTGCTCCCCCCCCGACCCGAGACCTGCTCCCCCCCCGACCAGACACCCGCTCCCCCCCCCGACCCGAGACCTGCTCCCACCCCGACCCGAGACCTGCTCCCCCCCCGACCCGAGACCTGCTCCCCCCCCGACCCGAGACCTGCTCCCCCCCCGACCCGAGACCTGCTCCCCCCCCGACCAGACACCCGCTCCCCCCCCCGACCCGAGACCTGCTCCCCCCCCGACCCGAGACCCGCTCCCCCCCCGACCCGAGACCCGCTCCCCCCCCGACCAGACACCCGCTCCCCCCCCGACCCGAGACCTGCTCCCCCCCCGACCCGAGACCTGCTCCCCCCCCGACCCGAGACCCCCTCCCCCCCTCGACCAGACACCCGCTCCCCCCCCGACCCGAGACCTGCTCCCCCCCCGACCCGAGACCTGCTCCCCCCCGACCCGACACCCGCTCCCCCCCCGACCCGAGACCTGCTCCCCCCCCGACCCGAGACCCCCTCCCCCCCTCGACCAGACACCCGCTCCCCCCCCGACCCGAGACCTGCTCCCCCCCCGACCCGAGACCCCCTCCCCCCCTCGACCAGACACCCGCTCCCCCCCCGACCCGAGACCTGCTCCCCCCCCGACCCGAGACCTGCTCCCCCCCCGACCCGAGACCCCCTCCCCCCCTCGACCAGACACCCGCTCCCCCCCCGACCCGAGACCTGCTCCCCCCCCGACCCGAGACCCGCTCCCCCTCCCCCCCCCGACCCGAGACCTGCTCCCCCCCCGACCAGACACCCGCTCCCCCCCCCGACCCGAGACCCGCTCCCCCTCCCCCCCCCGACCCGAGACCTGCTCCCCCCCCGACCCGACACCCGCTCCCCCCCCGACCCGAGACCCCCTCCCCCCCTCGACCAGACACCCGCTCCCCCCCCGACCCGACACCTGCTCCCCCCCCCGACCCGACACCCGCTCCCCCCCCGACCCGAGACCTGCTCCCCCCCCGACCCGACACCCGCTCCCCCCCCGACCCGAGACCTGCTCCCCCCCCCCGACCCGAGACCTGCTCCCCCCCCCGACCCGAGACCTGCTCCCCCCCCGACCAGACACCCGCTCCCCCCCCCGACCCGAGACCCGCTCCCCCTCCCCCCCTCGACCAGACACCCGCTCCCCCCCCGACCCGACACCTGCTCCCCCCCCCGACCCGACACCCGCTCCCCCCCCGACCCGAGACCTGCTCCCCCCCCGACCCGACACCCGCTCCCCCCCCGACCCGAGACCTGCTCCCCCCCCCCGACCCGAGACCTGCTCCCCCCCCCGACCCGAGACCTGCTCCCCCCCCCCGACCCGAGACCTGCTCCCCCCCCCGACCAGACACCCGCTCCCCCCCCGACCCGAGACCTGCTCCCCCCCCCGACCCGAGACCCGCTCCCCCCCCGACCCGAGACCTGCTCCCCCCCCGACCCGACACCCGCTCCCCCCCCGACCCGAGACCTGCTCCCCCCCCCGACCCGAGACCCGCTCCCCCCCCGACCCGAGAC
Source organism: Pristiophorus japonicus (assembly GCF_044704955.1). Classification (NCBI taxonomy): domain Eukaryota; kingdom Metazoa; phylum Chordata; class Chondrichthyes; family Pristiophoridae; genus Pristiophorus; species Pristiophorus japonicus. The sequence continues at coordinate 9,042,350 of NC_091999.1, read as the reverse complement.
CTGCTCCCCCCCCCGACCAGACACCCGCTCCCCCCCCCCAGACCCGAGACCTGCTCCCCCCCCCGACCAGACACCTGCTCCCCCCCCGACCCGAGACCTGAGATCTGCTCCCCCCCCCCGACCAGACACCTGCTCCCCCCCCGACCCGAGACCTGCTCCCCCCCCCCGACCAGACACCCGCTCCCCCCCCCCAGACCCGAGACCTGCTCCCCCCCCCCGACCAGACACCCGCTCCCCCCCCCCCGACCAGACACCCGCTCCCCCCCCCCGACCCGAGACCTGCTCCCCCCCCCGACCAGACACCCGCTCCCCCCCCCCCGACACCCGCTCCCCCCCCCCGACACCCGCTTCCCCCCCCGACCAGACACCCGCTCCCCCCCCCCGACACCCGCTCCCCCCCCCCGACACCCGCTTCCCCCCCCGACCAGACACCCGCTCCCCCCCCCCCGACACCCGCTCCCCCCCCCGACACCCGCTTCCCCCCCCGACCAGACACCCGCTCCCCCCCCCCGACACCCGCTCCCCCCCCCCGACACCCGCTTCCCCCCCCCGACCAGACACCCGCTCCCCCCCCCCGACACCCGCTCCCCCCCCCCGACACCCGCTTCCCCCCCCCGACCAGACACCCGCTCCCCCCCCCCGACACCCGCACCCCCCCCCCGACCAGACACCCGCTCCCCCCCCGACCCGACACCCGCTCCCCCCCCCGACACCCGCTCCCCCCCCCGACCAGACACCCGCTCCCCCCCCCGACCAGACACCCGCTCCCCCCCCCCGACCCGAGACCCGCATCCCCCCCCCCCGACCCGAGACCTGAGACCTGCTCCCCCCCCCGACCCGAGACCTGCTCCCCCCCCCCGACCAGACACCCGCTCCCCCCCCCCGACCCGAGACCCGCATCCCCCCCCCCCGACCCGAGACCTGAGACCTGCTCCCCCCCCCCGACCCGAGACCTGCTCCCCCCCCCCGACCAGACACCCGCTCCCCCCCCCGACCCGACACCTGCTCCCCTCCCCGACCAGACACCCGCTCCCCCCCCCGACCAGACACCCGCTCCCCCCCCCGACCAGACACCCGCTCCCTCCCCCGACCCGACACCCGCTCCCCCCCCCGACCAGACACCCGCTCCCCCCCCCCGACCCGAGACCTGAGACCTGCTCCGCCCCCCCGACCCGAGACCCGCACCCCCCCCCCGACCAGACACCCGCTCCCCCCCTCGACCAGACACCCGCTCCCCCCCCCCAGACCCGAGACCTGCTCCCCCCCCCCCGACCCGAGACCTGCTCCCCCCCCCCGACCCGACACCCGCTCCCCCCCTCCGACCAGACACCCGCACCCCCCCCCCCCGACCCGAGACCTGCTCCCCCCCCCCCCCGACCCGAGACCTGAGACCTGCTCCCCCCGACCCGACCCGACCCGACCCGAGACCCGAGACCCATACCCCCCCCCCTCCGATGACTTTCCCCCCCCACCTCGTTCTGGCCTAATTTGTAACCTGCCCCTGATCTTTTAATGTGTAGAACAGGTTTTTTTCAGTTCTACAAAAATCTTCACTTGCTCCATTCTACTTTAGTTTGGAGTACGTTTTCACTGTGGAAACTTTCAAATCAGGCGTCAGTGGCCGGACACGCCCCCTTTGGAAGAAAAAATTCTGTTCTAAACTAGAACTGATCTACCTGACTAGAACTGCAGAAAAAAAAATGTGGAGAATTGCGATTTCTAAGATAGTCCGTTCTCCACCAGTTGCTCCTAAAAAGCAGGCGCGAATCATGTGGAAACTTGGGCCCCTTACCTGTACACCAGAGGGCGCTGCTGCTGGAGACCTAATGGTCGCCTGCACACTGCAGGTAACCCAGTATAAAAGGGAGCTCACCTCTCGGTATCCTCACTCCAGGAGCCGCAAATAAAGGACGACAGTCGACACAGTTTGAGTACCACACCTCTGCCTCGTGAAGTCATTACCAAAGGTGCCTACGTACATAATAACTGGCGACGAGGTCCCGAACTACACGCACAACATGTCGAATCTCAGCAACTCACTGAGGGGGAAGATTGGGACGCCATGGTAGAAAGATTGGAGCGTTTCGTCACGGCCCACGGCCTGGATGGGGGAACACACTGGCTACACTGCCAAACAAGCAGAGGGCCATCCTGCTCAGCAATTGCGGGCCCACCATCCATTGTCTCGTCAGGGACTTACTAGCCCCGAGAAGGCAACCACCAAGAGCTATGAGGAACTTGTAACACTAATACAGGAGCAACTAAAACCAAAAGAAAGCATCCTCACAGCCAGGCACCGGTTCTACACTTACCGGCGACCCGAGGGCCAAGAAATCACTAAGTGTGCTGCACATTTACGAAGATCGGCTGCACCGTGTGATTTTGGCGACCACCTTAACGAAGCCCGAAGGGACATATTTGTCATCGGAATCGGCAACAAGAGCCTCCTCCACAAATTGCTCTCTGCGGACACCGCAGTCACCCTGCACAAAGCGATGAAAGTGAGCCAGGCCTACATGGTTTTGGTCGGCGACTCCAGGTGAATACTGACCCAGGACGAACGCAGTGCATCGAATGGCTACTTCGAAAGGTGGAAATGCTGCCCCGAGTCCTGCAACCCTGAGTCCGCCACATGTGGGCAAACCGACTGGCCCCGTGCTGGCACTGAGAATGAAAGCACAGGGCCCACCCGTGCCGGTGCAAAGACTATACCTGCAAAGGCTGCAAAGAGAAAGGGCGCCTTCAGAGAATGTGCAGAAAAAGCTTGACTCACCGCGTCACCGAAGAGTTGGCTGATCACCGGGGCTCCCTAAATACAGATGAAGGTGAAGCTGCTCAAACCCTTGGAAGAAGAGTATGGAATTTATACCTGCTCCACCGAAAGTTCCCCGGGGACGATGGAAGTGGACATCGACGGAGTCCCAGTTTCGATGGAGATCGAGTCTTTGATGAGCCAAACGACCGTTGAAAGAACTTAGATAACTCCCGCCAATCGATCAAAACCGTCTCCTGTCCAAGCGAAGCTGCTCACCAACACCAAAGGTAAAATCCCGGCCGGTGGCAGCGCGGACGTCCCGGCGTGATGAACAAACTCCCGCTGTGGGGATCGTTGCCGCCGACGGTCCCACGCTGCTGGGGAGGAATCGGATGAGCCCGGTCCCAGTCGGTCAAAGTGGTGACGGCCTCCGGGCCCCAGCGATCGACATGCCACGCAGAACCCGAACATGGACCCATCGCTGCGTCTCGAGATCCCACCGCCCAGCTCGACGGTGCTGCAACACTGCGCGCGGCGAAATCTCCAGCACCGGAAGTCCAAACTTCACCTCCCGGGCCGGGGCAGGACTCCACGAGACGAATATTGTCGAGAAAAAAATGGATTCCCGACGTCCATGGCCGAACCTGTGGAAGAAAAGACCAACCGCAGCCTACCCGGAGGAGAGCCAGAAGGTGGCGGCCACACCATGAGGGGAAGAACCTACAATCAAATTGGCCGCGGCCAGACCACGAGGGGCAGCGTTGGAGGAGCGACTCGTGGCACCGAGCGGTGAACCGGATTGGAAGGATCCCTTAAAGGAGACCGGTAACCAAAAAAAAATTTAAAGGGACAGCTTCAACTGAAAGATGACAGGGACTTTAAAGCTAAAAATGCAGTTAATGGGGGCAGGTATGGTAATGTAACCATGAATTGTGATGCTGGTGTAACTAATGTGAAAAATGAAATGAATGCTTGTGTAATTACGGTTAAGAACAAGCTTGTAATGTCTGATGATCACGATAGAAAGTTCAAAATGCTTAATCTAACCATGTATGGTGAGACCATGATACAAAAAAGTGATGCAAATTCTGTAATTAACAATGTGAAGGCAGTCAATAATGCAGACTCCACTATGTATGATCAGAGCCAATGTGTCATGTATACAGGTAGGACACTGTTCAAGGACACTGGGTTCTACAGGGACCATATAAATGCTCGAGGAATCCCCCCGTGGGAGACCCCCAGGTCCAGCGGGCTACCTGACCATGTAGCCTGGACCTTTCGAACAAATGTGATGCCCCAGGAAGGGCCCACACACACACCCAGTGGGAGCAGGCCCACTACAGGGACAGTGGTCAATGGGCAGCCCAGACACCACCACTGGCAACCTGCCCAAGACCGGCCCCACACCCCCTGGCCACCAGGGTCAGCACCAGGAGCGAGAGGCCAATACCCTCCAGCTTCCCTGGCAAACCCTGGGATGAGCAGACTCTCATCCCAGTTGGAGGACAAGGAGCCCACACAGTCCTGTGGCACTGCCCACCGCTACACACGTACCTACATCACAGAGTATGCACCCTACCCACTGCTGCAATGGCTACCCCACTGAGGGACACCCACATGGTCTGTGTGTCAGGAGGAGGGACCCACACAACCCTCACCACAACCTCCCACAGCCCCCTACTGATCACCTCCCCAAGTCATGACAATAAGGTCTTGGAAAATGCTTAGGGGGGAGTGTTGTTAAGTATGCATGCTTGTATTGTTATACCATGTCTGTTTTATATGTGGACTTGTATTTACTCTGTACAGCCACCAGAGGGCTCATCCCCTGGAGTCCCAAGGGATCCCACAATCCCTTGGGAGCACAGGTATTTAAGGAGGCCTCACAGGTTGGAGAGGCACTCTGGAGACCTGCAATAAAAGACTACGGTCACACTTTATCTAACAACTGGCGACGAGATACAGATAGCGAACCCAAAGATGCAGAGAACAGTGGGCATCCTGGAGCAATTCTCGGAGGGAGATGATTGGGAAACTTTTGTGGAGCGACTCGACCAATACTTCGTGGCCAACGAGCTCGATGGGGAAGAGAGCGCTGCCTAACGAAGGGCGATCCTCCTCACCGTCTGTGGAGCACCAACGTATGGCCTCATGAACAATCTGCTCACTCCAGCGAAACCGTACGACGATTTGTGCACACTGGTCCGAGAGCATTTGAACCCGAAGGAAAGCGTTCTGATGGCGAGGTACCGGTTCTACACCTACAAAAGGTCTGAAGGCCAGGAAGTGGCGCGTTATGTCGCCGAGCTAAGACGCCTTGCAGGACATTGCGAATTTGAAGGACATTTGGAGCACATGCTCAGAGACTTTTTCCCGTATGGCCACGAAACCATACTTCGCAAACTTTTGACCGTAGAGACCCCAACCTTGAGTAAGGCCATAGCGATAGCCCAGGAGTTCATTGCCACCAGTGACAATACGAAGCAAATCTCTCAGCACACAAGTGCTGCTACAAGCACTGTGAACAAAGTGATGTTGTTTTCGAATCGTAACGTACAGGGCAGGTCACACGTACCTGCAGCTACACGTCCGCAGATGTCTCAGAGTCCACCATCAAGGGTGATGAATGCAAGGGCATTAACACCTTGTTGGTGCTGCGGGGGTGATCATCGTTTCCATTCATATCGAATCAAAGAGTACGTTTGCAAGGGTTGTGGAACAATGGGACACCTCCAACGAGTGTGCAGGCGAGCTGCAAATCCTGTTAAACCTGCAAACCACCATGTTGCAGAGGAGGAGAGATCCACGGAGGAGCACGACGAACCAGAGCCTCAGACCGAGGAGGCAAAGGTACATGGGGTGCACACATTCACCACGAATTGTCCCCCAATAATGCTGAATGTTTGAACTAAATGGACTCCCGGTGTCAATGGAGCTGGACACGGGCGCGAGCCAGTCCATCGTGGGCAAAAAGTCTTTCGAAAGATTGTGGTGCAACAAGGCCTCAAGGCCAGTCTTAACTCCAGTTCACATGAAACTAAGATCTTACACGAAAGAACTGATTCCTGTAATGGGCAGTGCTACCGTAAAGGTCTCCTACAATGGAGCGGTGCACAAGCTACCACTCTGGGTGGTACCGGGCGATGGTCCCACGCTGCTCGGCAGGAGCTGGCTGGGAAAGATCCGTTATCACCCGCTGATGACACTTCGTGTACCCAGGTCTTAAACAAATTTCCTTCGCTGTTCGAACCAGGCATCGGGAAATTCCAAGGAGCAAAAGTGCAGATCCACCTAATTCCGGGGGCGCGACCCATCCATCACAAGGCGAGAGCAGTACCGTACATGATGAGAGAAAGGGTAGATATCGAGCTAGACCGGCTGCAAAGAGAGGGCACCATTTCACCAATCGAGTTCAGCGAGTGGGCCAGCCCGATCGTTCCTGTCCTCAAGGGAGACGGCACTGTCAGAATCTGTGACGATTACAAAGTAACTATCAATCGTTTCTCCCTGCAGGATCAATACCCACTACTAAAGGCCGACAACCTCTTTGCAACGCTGGCGGGAGGAAAGACGTTCACGAAGCTGGATCTGACTTCAGCCTACGTGACGCAGGAACTGGAGGAATCATCGAAGGCCCTCACCTGCATCAACACACACAAAGGTCTTTTTGTTTATAACAGATGCCCGATCAGCGGCGGCGATATTCCAGAGAAACGTGGAAAGTTTACTGAAGTCAGTCCCCCACACCGGATGACATCTTGGTCACAGGTCGGAACACAGTCGAGCACCTGCAGAACCTGGAGGAGGTTCTTAGTCGACTCAACCACGTGGGGCTCAGGTTAAAACCCTCGAAGTGCATTTTCCTGGTGCCTGAAGTGGAGTTCCTGGGAAGGAGGATTGCGGCGGATGGCATCAGGCCCAACGCGAAGACGGAGGCAATCGAGAACACACCGAGACCACAGAACGTGACGGAGCTGCGGTCGTTCCTGGGACTCCTGAACTACTTTGGTAACTTCTTACCGGGTCTCAGCACACTGTTAGAACCACTGCATGTCTTACTACGAAAAGGGGGCGAATGGGTTTGGGGCAAAAGCCAAGAAAATGCCTTTGTAAAAGCGAGAAAATTGTTATGTTCAAACAAATTGCTTGTGTTGTATGATCCATGTCAGCGTTTGGTACGAGCATGTGATGCATCGTCATATGGCTTCGGGTGTGGATTGCAACAAGCCAATGATTTCGGGAAACTGCAATCGGTTGTTTATGCATCCAGGAGTCTGTCTAAGGCTGAGAGAGCCTGCAGTATGATTGAGAAAGAAGTGTTAGCGTGTGTTTATGGGGTAAAGAAAATGCATCAATACCTGTTTGGGCTAAAATTCGAATTGGAAACTGACCATAAGCCACCTAGATCCCTGTTTTCCGAGAGTAGGGGGATAAATACCAACGCATCGGCCCGCATCCAGAGATGGGCGCTCACACTGTCCACATACAACTACGCCATCCGCCACAGGCCAGGCACAGAAAACTGCGCCGATGCTCTCAGTAGGCTGCCATTGCCCACCACGGGGGTGGAAATGGCTCAGCCCACAGATCTAGCCATGGTTAGGGAAGCATTTGAGAGTGAGCAATCACCCGTCACTGCCCGGCAGATCAAAACCTGGACAAGCCAGGACCCCTTATTATCTCTAGTCAAAAGTTGTGTGCTTCACGAGAGCTGGTCCAGTGTCCCAGTGGAAATACAGGAAGAGATAAAGCTGTTACAGCGGCGCAAAGATGAAATGTCTATCCAGGCAGACTGCCTTCTGTGGGGCAATCGAGTAGTGGTCCCTAAGAAGGGCAGAGACATCTTCATCAGTGACCTCCACAGCACCCGCCCAGGCATCGTAATGATGAAAGCGATAGCCAGATAACGTGTGGTGGCCCGGTATCGATGCGGACTTAGAGTCCTGCGTTCACAGATGTAATACATGTTCACAGTTAAGCAATGTACCCAGGGAGGCGCCGCTAAGTTTATGGTCTCGGCCCTCCAAACCGTGGTCTAGGATACACGTCAACTATGCAGGCCCGTTCTTGGGTAAAATGTTCCTTGTGGTTGTAGACGCGTACTCCAAGTGGATTGAATGTGAGATAATGTCGGCTAGCACGTCCGCTGCCACTACTGAAAGCCTGCGGGCCATGTTTGCCACTCACGGCTTACCCGATGTCCTGGTGAGCGACAACGGGCCATGTTTCACCAGTGCTGAGTTCAAAGAATTCATGACCCGTAACGGGATCAAACATGTCACATCTGCCCCGTTTAAACCAGCGTCCAATGGTCAGGCAGAGAGAGCAGTGCAAACCATCAAGCAAGGCTTGAAGAGGGTAACGGAAGGCTTACTGCAGACTCGCCTATCCCGAGTCCTGCTTAGCTACCGCACGAGACCCCACTCACTCACTGCGATCCCACCTGCTGAACTGCTCATGAAAAGAGCACTTAAGACCAGGCTCTCGTTAGTTCACCCTGATCTACATGAACAGGTAGAGAGCAGGCGGCTTCAACAAAGTACATACCATGATAGCGCAAATGTGTCACACGAGATTTAAGTCAATGATCCTGTATTTGTATTGAATTATGGACAAAGTCCCAAGTGGCTTCCCGGCACTGTGGTGGCCAAAGAGGGGAGCAGGATGTTTCGGGGCAAACTTTCAAATGGACTCATTCACCGGAAACACTTGGACCAAATCAAACTCAGATTCACGGACTACCCTGAGCAACCCACCTTGGACCCTACCTATTTTGATCCCCCAACACACACACCAGTGGCAACCGGCACCACGGTTGACCACAAAGCAGAACCCATCATCCACAGCAGCCCAGCAGGGCCCAACACACCAGGCAGCCCAGCAAGGCCAGCTGCACAGCAGCCCAGCGAGGGCCCAACACACCAGGCAGCCCAGCGAGGGCCCAACAAATGATTCAACAACTCCAGCCTTCACACCGAGACGATCAACCAGGGCAAGGAGGGCCCCAGATCGACTCACATTGTAAATAGTTACACTATTGACTTTGGGGGGGAATGTTGTTGTATATGTGGACTTGTATTTACTCTGTACAGCCACCAGAGAGCTCATCCCCTGGAGTCCCAAGGGATCCCATAATCCCTTGGGAGCACAGGTATTTAAGGAGGCTTCACAGGTTGGAGAGGCACTCTGGAGACCTGCAATAAAAGACTAAGGTCACACGTTACTTTGAGCTCACAGTGTTCAGTCTGACTCTTTCTCCACACACAACAATGTCTGTAACACTGAATGTACCTTTACACTGTACACACCTTACCTGCACACCAGAGGGCGCTGCTGCTGGAGACCTGAGGGTTACCTGCACACTGCCGACCATACCTCTGCCTCGTGGAGTCATTACCAAGGTGCCTACGTCCACAACAAATACAGTGCCCAGTGTTAACAAGGCAATAAAACAAATTATTATGGTGAGTTACAAAAAGCTTCCTTTTCAAATGTAAACAATGTGTAACCGGCCTACAAAGCAGGCTTCTCTGACTGCTGCACAGACACTCAACTACATTGGCAGGTTGTTGGTTTTATGGGTTTTTTAAAAAAACTATAAATCTAATTTAAAATGGAACCTCGTATCAATAGATTATTTGTGCACAAGATATTGTTACTCGATCGCTTAACATGTTGACCCGAGCCTCACGCTTTGAAGGCCTGTCATTTGGGCAGGATGTTGTTGGGGAGCTGGCCTCCATTGAACTGTAACAACAGAGCGGGAAGAATTCGGCTGCTTAACACCTCCTGCCGGGTGCTAACAGGGTGTGAAGAGTTTAATGGCCGAATGCAGTGACACCTGCAAACTTCACCTGGTGCTAAATCTTACCCCTCTAACGATCCTGACATCATGAAGTGCGCGGTGCCCCGTTACCGTCCCGGATGTGAAACTGCCTCACGTCGCCCCCCCTGCTGTAGCGCTGGGCGTCAACAATGGCAGGAAGAGGAGGCGTTGTCAACTCGGCTGGCCACTTGGGGAGCGCTAATTAAAGATAGGCCCACCGTTATTATTTGCCTGCTCGAAGTTTTGGATGTTTCACTGCGACAAGATGTCGAACACCTCCACTTTGTGGGAGTGTTTGTGGCTGTAGGGGCAGTCGCCTCCGTAGCATCGCCCGTCTCCGCCCCCTGCCTCAGCTCATCCGCTGCTGAAGCCCTCACCCGTGCCTTTGTTACCTCCAGACTTGACTATTCCAACGCACTCCTGGCCGGCCTCCCACATTCTACCCGACGTAAACTAGAGGTGATCCAAAACTCGGCTGCCCCCGTGTCCTAACTCGCACCCAGTCCCACTCACCCATCACCCCCTGTGCTCACTGACCCCGTGTCCTAACTCACACCCAGTCCCACTCACCCATCACCCCCTGTACTCACTGTCCCCGTGTCCTAACTCACACCCAGTCCCACTCACCCATCACCCCCTGTACTCACTGACCCCGTGTCCTAACTCGCACCCAGTCCCACTCACCCATCACCCCCTGTGCTCGCTGCCCCGTGTCCTAACTCACACCGAGTCCCGCTCACCCAGCACCCACTGTGCTCACTGACCCCGTGTCCTAACTCGCACCGAGTCCCGCTCACCCATCACTCCCTGTGCTCACTGCCCCGTGTCCTAACTCACACCCAGTCCCGCTCACCCATCACCCCCTGTGCTCACTGCCCCGTGTCCTAACTCGCACCCAGTCCCACTCACCCATCACCCCCTGTGCTCACTGCCCCGTGTCCTAACTCACACCGAGTCCCACTCACCCATCACCCCCTGTGCTCACTGCCCCGTGTCCTAACTCACACCGAGTCCCACTCACCCATCACCCCCTGTGCTCGCCGACCTACATTGGCTCCCGGTCAAGCCACGCCTCGTGTTTAGAATTCTTGTTTTCAAATCCCTCCCTGGCCTCACCCCTCCCTATATCGGCAATCTCCTCCAGCCCCACAATACCCCCCCTCGAGATCTCTGCGCTCCACTCACCACTCGAGCGATTTTAATCGTTTCACCATTGACGGCCGTGTCTTCGGCTGCCTGGGCCCCCTCAGCTCTGGAATTCCCTCCCTATACCTCGCCGCCTCACTACCTCTCTCTTTCCTGCTCTAAAACATTCCTTAAAACCTACCTCTTTGACTGAGCTTTTTGGCATCTGCCCCAATTTCTGCTTGTGGCTCGGGTGTCAAATTTTATTTAATAATTGCTCCTGCAAAGCGCCTTGGGACATTTTACTACACGAAAGGTGCTATACAAATGGAAGTTGTTGCTGGGTCTCTATCCCTCTTTGTTCCTGGAGATGCAGGAGGGAGATGTTTCTGATTCAAAAAGCAATGGAGCTAAACTGTTTTATACGTGGTAGTGTGTGCCTTTGTAGTGTCTGGAGAAATACCACCAACGCTGTCTCCGCAAGATCCTGCAAATCCCCCGGGAGGACAGACGCACCAACGTTAGCGTCCTCGACCAGGCCCAACATCCCCAGCATCGAAGCACTGACCACACACTCGACCAGCTCCGCTGGGCAGGGCCACATTGTCCGCATGGCCCCCCAGACACGAGACTCCCCAAAGCAAGCGCTCTACTCGGAACTCCTTCACGGCAAGCGAGCCCCAGGTGGGCAGAGGAAACGTTACAAGGGACCACCCTCAAAACCTCCCTGATAAAGTGCAACATCCCCACCGACACCTGGGAGTCCCTGGGCCCAAAGACCAGTCCGCCCTAAGTGGAGGGAGTGCATCCGGGAGGGCGCTGAGCACCTCGAGTCTCGTCGCCAAGAGCGTGCAGAAAGCAAGCGCAGGCAGCGGAAGGAGCGTGCGGCAAACCAATCCCACCCTCCCCTTCCCTCAACCACTGTCTGTCCCACCTGTGACAGGGGACTGTGGTTCCTGTATTGGACTGTTCAGTCACCTGAGAACTCACTGTTAGAGTGGGGGCAAGTCTTCCTCGATTCCGAGGGACTGCCTGTGATACATAGAAACATAGAAAATAGGTGCAGCAATAGGCCATTCGGCCCTTCTAGCCTGCACCGCCATTCAATGAGTTCATGGCTGAACATGCACTTTCAGTCCCCCATTCCTGCTTTCTCACCATACCCCTTGATCCCCCGAGTAGTAAGGACTTCATCTAACTCCTTTTTGAATATATTTAGTGAATTGGCCTCAACAACTTTCTGAGGTAGAGAATTCCACAGGTTCACCACTCTCTGGGTGAAGAAGTTTCTCCTCATCTCGGTCCTAAATGGCTTCCCCCTTATCCTTAGACTGTGACCCCTGGTTCTGGACTGCCCCAACATTGGGAACATTCTTCCTGCATCTAACCTGTCTAAACCCATCAGAATTTTAAACGTTTCTATGAGGTCCCCTCTCACTCTTCTGAACTCCAGTGAATACAAGCCCAGTCGATCCAGTCTTTCTCGATAGGTCAGTCCCGCCATCCCGGGAATCAGTCTGGTGAACCTTCGCTGCACACCCTCAATAGTAAGAATGTCCTTCCTCAAGTTAGGAGACCAAAACTGTACACAATACTCCAGGTGTGGCCTCACCAAGGCCCTGTACAACTGTAGCAACACCTCCCTGCCCCTGTACTCAAATCCCCTTCGCTATGAAGGCCAACATGCCATTTGCCTTCTTCACCGCCTGCTGTACCTGCATGCCAACCTTCAACGACTGATGTACCATGACACCCAGGTCTCGTTGCACCTCCCCTTTTCCTAATCTGTCATGATATGATGAGTGTCTGTAATAACAGGCATTATTTCACAGATCGAGAGTGAGAGGGCGTGTCTCAAGTGGAGGCGTGCCTGTTGCTTTAAATTCTCGGTTTGCTGAGACTGGGAAGGACGAGAGAGGGGAGGGGAGGGGGAGACTATTGGAGTTGGGCTGAAGCAGAGGAAACCTGTCCCAACAATAGTTTAGACCATCTGCCCGAGGAAGAGCAAAGTCAGTGTGTGTGTGGGGCGTGCGCTGAAGAATAGCGAGAGAAAGAGAAAGTGGGTTTGTTTTTCCAAAGAAAGGCGGTAAACAAAGGCTGAAGGGAGGGGAAGATGAGCCAGGAACATTTCCCTGTGCTGGTCGAGGTCCCAGCACCGTGCGATAGTTTGGAAAATATCCTGAAGAGATACTTCAGTGTCCGGAGAAAGTCTGGTGGAGGCGATTGTCAACTGACCCCTTTAACTGACACAATCTTCAGGGTGTCGTTCAACGAGAGAGAAGGTGAGTGCTTTGTGACTCAGTGACCTCTGCACAAACCATCAAAAACACACCACCATTTGGACACGGAGCAACTGCTAGCCAAAAAAACATTGCTGTTGTTTTTCACTGTCTTGATCGTCAAGTTGAAAACGAAACGAACCGGTCAACAGCATTTCCCATAATTGTCAGTTTCGCTTCTGAAATTTACTGGAAACCGAAAATGATTTGTGTTGGCGCCCCCCCCTAAATCCAGGGCTGACCCCCAGCTACTGCTGAGGGGGTGCTGCACTCTGTCCCAGGGTACTGAGTTCCCCCTCCCCTCCCTGTCTGCCCTCTCTGCTGGTTCAGGAGGGTGCTGGGGCTCACCTGCCCTGTGCAGCTGACAGTCGGGTGTGTCTCTCTCGGTCAGTGGCACTTTCGCCCCTGGAGTCAGAAGGTTTGCGGGTCCAGGCGGCACTCCAGAGACTTGAGACCCACCCCCCATAATCCAGGGTTTACACCCTCCCCCCCCGGTGCCAGTACCGTACTGTCGGAGGGGCGGTACTGAGGGAGCGCCGCACTGTCGGAGGGGCGGTACTGAGGGAGTGCTGCACTGTCGGAGGGGCAGTACTGAGGGAGCGCCGCACTGTCGGAGGGGCAGTACTGAGGGAGCACCGCACTGTTGGAGGGGCAGTACTGAGGGAGCACCGCACTGTCAGAGGGGGCAGTACTGAGGGAGTGCCGCACTGTCGGAGGGGGCAGTACTGAGGGAGTGCCGCACTGTCGGAGGGGGCAGTACTGAGGGAGTGCCGCACTGTCGGAGGGGCGGTACTGAGGGAGTGCCGCACTGTCGGAGGGGCAGTACTGAGGGAGCACCGCACTGTTGGAGGGGCAGTACTGAGGGAGCACCGCACTGTCGGAGGGGACAGTACTGAGGGAGCGCCGCACTGTCGGAGGGGGCAGTACTGAGGGAGTGCCGCACTGTCGGAGGGGCAGTACTGAGGGAGTGCCGCACTGTCGGAGGGGCAGTACTGAGGGAGTGCCGCACTGTCGGAGGGGCAGTACTGAGGGAGTGCCGCACTGTCGGAGGGGCTGTACTGAGGGATAGCCGCACTGTCGGAGGGGCAGTACTGAGGGAGCGCCGCACTGTCGGAGGGGCAGTACTGAGGGAGCACTGCACTGTCGGAGGGGCAGTACTGGTGTCCATTATTAAAGAAGCAGTAGCAGGACATTTTAGAAAATCATAATGCAGTCAAGCAGAGTCAGCATGGTTTTATCAAAGGGAAATTGTGTTTGACAAATTTGCTGGTGTTCTTTGGGGATGTAATGAGCAGGGTGGATAAAGGGGAACCAGTAGATGTCGTCTATTTGGATTTCCAAAAGCATTCGATAAGATGGCACATAAAAGGTTACTGCACAAGATAAAAGTTCACGGAGTCAGGGGTATTGGCATGGATAGAGGATTGGCTAACTAACAGAGAACAGAGAGTCGGGATAAATGGGTAATTTTCAGGTTGGCAAACTGTAACTAGTGGGGTGCCGCAGGGATCAGTGCTGGGGCCTCAACTATTTACAATCCATATTGATGACTTGGATGAAGGGACCGGGTGTAATGTCGCCAAGTTTGCTGACGATACAAAGATAGGTGGGAAAGCAAGTTATGAGGAGAACGCAAATAATCTGTAAAGAGATCTAGATAGGCTTAAGTGAGTGGGAAAAAATTTGGCAGATGGAGTATAATGTGGGAAAATGTGAGGTCATCCACTTTGGTAGGAAAAATAAAAAAGCAAATTATTATTTAAATGGAGAGAGATTACAAAATGCTGCAGTACAGAGGGATCTGGGCATGAAACACAAAAAGTTAGTATGCAGGTACAGCAAGTGATCAGGAAGGCCCATGCAATGTTGGCCTTTATTGCAAGGGGAATAGAGTATAAAAGCAGGGAAGTCCTGCTACAACTGTACAGGGTATTGGTGAGGCCACACCTGCGTGCAGTTTTGGTCTCCTTGGAGGGATTATACTTGCTTTGGAGGTAGTTGAGAGAAGGTTCACTCGGTTGATTCCGGGGATGAGGGGGTTGTCTTATGAGGAAATGTTGAGGAGGTTGGGCCTCTACTCATTGGAGTTCAGAAGAATGAGAGGTGATCTTATCGAAACGTATCAGATTATGAGGGGGGCTCGACAAGGTGGATACAGAGAGGATGTTTCCGCTGATGGGGGAGACTAGAACTAGGGGGCATGGTCTCAGAATAAGGGGCCGCCCATTTAAAACTGAGATGAGGAGGAATTTCTTCTCTCAGAGGGTTGTAAATCTGTGGAATTCTCTGCCCCAGAGAGCTGTGGAGGCTGGGACATTGAATATATTTAAGGCGTAGACAAACAGATTTTTGAGCGATAAGGGAGTGAAGGGTTATGGGGAGCGGGCGGGGACGGTAAGGTAGTTAGAAATACATACGCAATACTTGCCTTTATTAACCACGGCATAGAATATAAGAGCAGGGAAGTTATGCTGTAACTGTGTAAAGCACTAGTTAGGCCATCATTCAGTACTGCGTGCAGTTCTGGTCACCAAATGACCAGGAAGGATGTGATTGCACGACATGGACTACAGAGGAGATTGGAAAACTTTAGCTATGAGGAAAGATTGGATAGGCTGGGATTGTTTTCTTTGCAACAGAGGAGGCTGAGAGGAGATTTAATGCAAGTGTATAAAATTATGTGGGGCCCAGATAGAGAGGATGGAAGGGACCTGTTTCCCTTAGCAGAGGGGTCAATAACCATGGGGCATAGATTTAAAGTAGTTGGTAGAAGGTTTAGAGGGGCTTTGAGGGGAAATGCCTTCACCCAGAGGGCGGTGGGGGTCTGGGGCGGAACTCACGGCCTGAAAGGGGGATAGAGGCAGAAACCCTCACCACATTTGGATGTGCACCTGAAGTGTCGTAACCTGCAGGGCTACGGACCCAGAGCGGGAAAGTGGCTGGATAGCTCTTGGTCGGCCGGCACGGATACGATGGGCCGAATGGCCTCCCTCTGCTTTGGAATTTTTCTATGATTCTGCAGGTGTGCAAACAAGCCCAAAGAATAGGAAAAGGATTGAAATAAAACGACAGCAGAAGGTGCCTTATCTATCCGACAATTGTTAGCAAAAAGAAAACTGAAAAGAGAGAAAGACTTTCATTTCGACAGTGCCTTTCACGGCCTCAGTATGTGATATAGCCCTTTCAGCCAGTGAGCACATTGCAACTGTAGTCACCTGCTCTGTGGTAGCAAACAAGGCTGCCATTTTTACGCACAGCAAGCTCCCACAAACAGCAATGTGATAATGGTCAGATAACCTCTGTTGGTTGAGGGATAAATATTGGGCCCGGGACACCGGGGTAGAACTCCCCCACCCACCCCACCCTGCTCTTCTTCGAAATAGAATCTCTTGCAGCAATCTGAGGGCAGACGGGCCTCGGGTATAGCACCTTGTATGAAAGGCCGCACCTCCGACAGTGCAGCGCTCCCTCAGTACTGCCCCTCCGACAGTGCAGCGCTCCCTCAGTACTGCCCCTCCGACAGTGCAGCGCTCCCTCAGTACTGCCCCTCCGACAGTGCAGCGCTCCCTCAGTATGGCCCCTCTGATAGTGAAGCGCTCCCTCCTCATCTCAGTTTTAAATGGGCGGCCCCTTATTCTAAGACCATGCCCCCTAGTTCTAGTCTCCCCCATCAGTGGAAACATCCTCTCTGCTTCTACCCTGTCAAGCCCCCTCATAATCTGATACGTTTCGATAAGATCACCTCTCATTCTTCTGACCTCCAATGAGTAGAGGCCCAACCTCCTCAACCTTTCCTCATAAGTCAACCCCCTCATCCCCGGAATCAACCGAGTGAACCTTCTCTCAACTGCCTCCAATGCAAGTATAATCCCTCCAAGGAGACCAAAACTGCACGCAGTACTCCAGGTGTGGCCTCACCAATACCCTGTATAACTGGAGCAAGACTTCCCTGCTTTTATACTCTATTCCCCTTGCAATAAAGGCCAACATTGCATGGGCCTTCCTGATCACTTGCTGTACCTGCATACTAACTTTTTGTGTTTCATGCCCAGATCCCTCTGTACTGCAGCATTTTGTAATCTCTCTCCATTTAAATAATAATTTGCTTTTTTATTTTTCCTACCAAAGTGGATGACCTCACATTTTCCCACATTATACTCCATCTGCCAAATTTTTTCCCACTCACTTAAGCCTATCTAGATCTCTTTACAGATTATTTGCATTCTCCTCAGAACTTGCTTTCCCACCTATCTTTGTATCGTCAGCAAACTTGGCGACATTACACCCGGTCCCTTCATCCAAGTCATCAATATGGATTGTAAATAGTTGAGGCCCCAGCACTGATCCCTGCGGCACCCCACTAGTTACAGTTTGCCAACCTGAAAATGACCCATTTATCCCGACTCTCTGTTCTCTGTTAGTTAGCCAATCCTCTATCCATGCTAATATATTACCCCCAACCCCGTGAACTTTTATCTTGTGCAGTAACCTTTTATGTGTCATCTTATCCAATGCTTTTGGAAGTCCAAATAGACGACATCTACTGGTTCCCCTTTATCCACCCTGCTCATTACATCCCCAAAGAACACCAGCAAATTTGTCAAACACAATTTCCCTTTGATAAAACCATGCTGACTCTGCTTGACTGTATTATGATTTTCTAAAATGTCCTGCTACTGCTTCCTTAATAATGGACACCAGTACTGCCCCTCCGACAGTGCAGTGCTCCCTCAGTACTGCCCCTCCGACAGTGCGGCGCTCCCTCAGTACTGCCCCTCCGACAGTGCGGCTCACCCTCAGTACTGTCCCTCCGACAGTGCAGCACTCCCTCAGTACTGACCCTCCGACAGTGCGGCACTCCCTCAGTACTGCCCCTCTGACAGTGTGGCACTCCCTCAGTACTGCCCCTCCGACAGTGCAGCACTCCCTCAGTACCGCCCCTCCGACAGCGCAGTACGGCACTCCCTCAGTACTGCTCCTCCGACAGTGCGGCACTCCCTCAGTACTGCCCCTCCGACAGCGCAGTACGGCACTCCCTCAGTACCGACCCTCCGACAGCGCAGTACGGCACTCCCTCAGTACTGCCCCTCCGACAGTGCGGCGCTCCCTCAGTACTGCCCCTCCGACAGTGCGGGGCTCCCTCAGTACTGCCCCTCCGACAGTGCAGCGCTCCCTCAGTACAGTGCAATGCTCCCTCAGTACAGTGCAACGCTCCCTCAGTACTTTCTCTCTGACAGTGCAGCTCTCCCTCAGTACAGTGCGGCACTCCCTCAGTACCTCCTCTATGACAGTGCAGTGCTCTCTCAGTACAGTGCAGCACTCCCTCAGTACTGCCCCTCCGACAGTGCAATGCTCCCTCAGTACAGTGCGGCACTCCCTCAGTACTGCCCCTCCGACAGTGCAATGCTCCCTCAGTACAGTGCGGCACTCCCTCAGTACTGCCCCTCCGACAGTGCAGCGGAGCCTCCCTCACCCTCGATAATGGAGCTCTCGTCTCTTGTGTGGGGATGCTAAACCATGACCTTCTGACGCAAGAGGCGAGAGTACTAACCACTGAGCCACAACTGAAACAAAACGTTTGTTTTTCGAATCAGAAGTATGGCAGTCACTTTTATTAAAATGAATAGCTAACTATGTAGGGACTTTCCTGCACAACTGACTTCCATTCATCTGTTTTACTCTTTAAGCACAAGAAAGAGTTCTGCGGGATCCGGACCACGTTGTAACAATCAATTCTGTTGATTACAAAGTGATTGTTCGAAGAATTGAACATGGCGATACATCCTCCTCAGGAGAGTCGCTTCAGTATCAGGTAAGAGCACTGCGATACAGCGCAAGCCAGCTCGGTCAGTGTCATCATCATCATCATAGGCAGTCCCTCGGAGTCGAGGAAGACTTGCCTCCACTCTAACAGTGAGTTCTCCGGTGGCTGAACAGTCCAATACAGGAACCACAGTCCCTGTCACAGGTGGGACAGACAGTGGTTGAGGGAAGGGGAGGGTGGGACTGGTTTGCCGCACGCTCCTTCCGCTGCCTGCGCTTGCTTTCTGCACGCTCTCGGCGACGAGACTCGAGGTGCTCAGCGCCCTCCCGGATGCACTCCCTCCACTTAGGGCGGGACTGGTCTTTGTGCCCAGGGACTCCCAGGTGTCGGTGGGGATGTTGCACTTTATCAGGGAGGCTTTGAGGGTGGTCCCTTGTAACGTTTCCTCTGCCCACCTGGGGCTCGCTTGCCGTGAAGGAGTTCCGAGTAGAGCGCTTGCTTTGGGGAGTCTCGTGTCCGGGGGGAACCATGCGGACAATGTGGCCCTGCCCAGCGGAGCTGGTCGAGTGTGTGGTCAGTGCTTCGATGCTGGGGATGTTGGGCCTGGTCGAGGACGCTAACGTTGGTGCGTCTGTCCTCCCGGGGGATTTGCAGGATCTTGCGGAGACAGCGTTGGTGGTATTTCTCCAGCGACTTGAGGTGTCTACTATACATGGTCCGTGTCTCTGAGCCATACAGGAGGGCGGGTATCACTACAGCCCTGTAGACCATGAGTGGTGGATTTGAGGGCCTGGTCTTCAAACACTCTTTTCCTCAGCCGGCCGAAGGCTGCACTGGCGCACTGGAGGTGGTGTTGGATCTCGTCGCCAATGTCTGCTCTTGTTGATAAGAGACTCCCGACGTATGGGAAATGGTCCACGTTGTCCATGGCCGTGCCGTGGATCTTGATGACTGGGGGGCAGTGCTGTGCGGCGAGGACAGGCTGGTGGAGGACCTTTGTCTTACGGATGTTTAGCGTAAGGCCCATGCTTTCGTACGCCTCAGTAAATATGTCCTGGAGTTCAGCCTCTGTACGTGCGCAGACGCAGGTGTCATCTGCATATTGTAGCTCAATGACAGAGGTCAGGCTGATGTTGGACCTGGCCTGGAGACGGAGAAGGTTGAACAGGTTCCCACTGGTTCTGTAGTTTAGTTCCACTCCAGCGGGGAGCTTGTTGACTGTGAGGTGGAGCATGGCAGTGAGGAAGATTGAGAAGAGTGTTGGGGCGATGACACAGCCCTGTTTGACCCCGGTCCAGACGTGGATTGGGTCTGTGATGGACCCGTTGGTCAGGATCACGGCCTGCATGGCGTGGAGCAGGCCGAGGATGGTGACGTACTTTTGGGGGGCATCCGAAGCGGAGGATGACGTTCCGCAGACCCTTGCGGTTGATGGTGTCAAAGACCTTTGGAAGGTCAAAGAAGGTCATCATAAGGGCTGCTGCTGTTCCCTGCATTTTTCCTGCAACTGTCACGCTGCAAATATACACTGCAAGCCAGCTAGGTCACTGTATCTGGGTACAGTCAATCCAAACCCAGCGAGGTCACTGTATCTGGGTACAGTCAATCCAAACCCAGCTAGGTCACTGTATCTGGGTACAGTCAATCCAAACCCAGCTAGGTCACTGTATCTGGGTACAGTCAATCCAAACCCAGCTAGGTCACTGTATCTGGGTACAGTCAATCCAAACCCAGCTAGGTCACTGTATCTGGGTACAGTCAATCCAAACCCAGCTAGGTCACTGTATCTGGGTACAGTCTTTTTTTTTTAATTTAATTTTTCTTTGCCAATCTTTCCAATTCTTTGTCAAATCACAAACGCCAGAGGTCACCTTGCACACATCAAGGATCACTCTGCGCCAATGCTCTTAGCCAAAAGGCCGGGAGCCACTGCACCGTTCCTGGAAGTACTGCAATACCAGGTTCGTACCATGGAGGTGGATGGGTCAGGCCCCCCACACACCTCCTATTTCCAAAAAGCAAGCATATACCTTCCTGATCCAGGGAAAACCACCCGGAGGTCATGGTGGCTACTCCCCTGTCAGGTCAGTTACGCATGATCTTAGCCAAAAGGCCGAGAAGCGTATCTGGGTACAGTCAATCCAATCACAGATAGGTCAGTGTATCAGTACAGTCTTTTTAAAAAAAAATTTTATATATTTTTTTTTAAATTTTTCGTTGCCAATCTTTCCAATTCTTTGTCAAATCACAAACGCCAGAGGTCACCTTGCACACATCAAGGATCACTCTGCGCCAATGCTCTTAGCCAAAAGGCCGAGAAGCGATAGGTCAGTGTATCAGTACAGTCACTCCAAACCCAGATAGGTCAGTGTATCCGTACAGTCACTGCAAACCCAGATAGGTCAGTGTATCAGTACAGTCACTGCAAACCCAGATAGGTCAGTGTATCAGTAGAAACATAGAAACATAGAAAATAGGTGCAGGAGTAGGCCATTCGGCTCTTCGAGCCTGCACCGCCATTCAATGAGTTCATGGCTGAACATGCAACTTCAGTACCCCATTCCTGCTTTCTCACCATACCCCTTGATTCCCCTAGTAGTAAGGACTTCATCTAACTCCTTTTTGAATATATTTAGTGAATTGGCCTCAACAACTTTCTGTGGTAGAGAATTCCACAGGTTCACCACTCTCTGGGTGAAGAAATTCCTCCTCATCTCGGTCCTAAATGGCTTCCCCCTTATCCTTAGACTGTGTCCCCTGGTTCTGGACTTCCCCAACATTGGGAACATTCTTCCTGCATCTAACCTGTCTAACCTCGTCAGAATTTTAAACGTTTCTATGAGGTCCCCTCTCATTCTTCTGAACTCCAGTGAATACAAGCCCAGTTGATCCAGTCTTTCTTGATAGGTCAGTCCCGCCATCCCGGGAATCAGTCTGGTGAACCTTCGCTGCACTCCCTCAATAGCAAGAATGTCCTTCCTCAGGTTAGGAGACCAAAACTGTACACAATACTCCAGGTGTGGCCTCACCAAGGCCCTGTACAATTGTAGCAACACCTCCCTGCCCTTGTACTCAAATCCCCTCGCTATGAAGGCCAACATGCCATGTGCTTTCTTAACCGCCTGCTGTACCTGCATGCCAACCTTCAATGACTGATGTACCATGACACCCAGGTCTCTTTGCACCTGCCCTTTTCCTAATCTGTCACCATTCAGATAATAGTCTGTCTCTCTGTTTTTACCACCAAAGTGGATAACCTCACATTTATCCACATTATACTTCATCTGCCATGCATTTGCCCACTCACCTAACCTATCCAAGTCGCTCTGCAGCCTCATAGAATCCTCCTTGCAGCTCACACTGCCACCCAACTTAGTGTCATCCGCAAATTTGGAGATACTACATTTAATCCCCTCGTCTAAATCATTAATGTACAGTGTAAACAGCTGGGGCCCCAGCACAGAACCTTGCGGTACCCCACTAGTCACTGCCTGCCATTCTGAAAAGTACCCATTTACTCCTACTCTTTGCTTCCTGTCTGACAACCAGTTCTCAATCCATGTCAGCACGCTACCCCCAATCCCATGTGCTTTAACTTTGCACATTAATCTCTTGTGTGGGACCTTGTCGAAAGCCTTCTGAAAGTCCAAATATACCACATCAACTGGTTCTCCCTTGTCCACTCTACTGGAAACATCCTCAAAAAATTCCAGAAGATTTGTCAAGCATGATTTCCCTTTCACAAATCCATGCTGACTTGGACCTATCATATTACCTCTTTCCAAATGCACTGCGATGACATCCTTAATAATTGATTCCATCATTTTACCCACTACCGCTGTCAGGCTGACCGGTCTGTAATTCCCTGTTTTCTCTCTCCCTCCTTTTTTAAAAAGTGGGGTTACATTGGCTACCCTCCACTCCATAGGAACTGATCCAGAGTCAATGGAATGTTGGAAAATGACTGTCAATGCATCCACTATTTCCAAGGCCACCTCCTTAAGTACTCTGGGATGCAGTCCATCAGGCCCTGGGGATTTATCGGCCTTCAATCCCATCAATTTCCCCAACACAATTTCCCGACTAATAAGGATTTCCCTCAGTTCCTCCTCCTTACTAGACCCTCCGACCCCTTTTATATCCGGAAGGTTGTTTGTGTCCTCCTCAGTGAATACCGAACCAAAGTACTTGTTCAATTGGTCCGCCATTTCTTTGTTCCCCGTTATGACTTCCCCTGATTCTGACTGCAGGGGACCTACGTTTGTCTTTACTAGCCTTTTTCTCTTTACATATCTATAGAAACTTTTGCAATCCGTCTTAATGTTCCCTGCAAGCTTCTTCTCGTACTCCATTTTCCCTGCCCTAATCAAACCCTTTGTCCTCCTCTGCTGAGTTCTAAATTTCTCCCAGTCCCCAGGTTCGCTGCTATTTCTGGCCAATTTGTATGCCACTTCCTTGGCTTTAATGCTATCCCTGATTTCCCTTGATAGCCACGGTTGAGCCACCTTCTCTTTTTTACTTTTACGACAGACAGGAATGTACAATTGTTGTAGTTCATCCATGCGGTCTCTAAATGTCTGCCATTGCCCATCCACAGTCAACCCCTTCAGTATCATTCGCCAATCTATCCTAGCCAATTCACGCCTCATACCTTCAAAGTTAGCCTTCTTTAAGTTCTGGACCATGCAGTCACTGCAAACCCAGATAGGTCAGTGTATCAGTACAGTCACTGCAAACCCAGATAGGTCAGTGTATCAGTACAGTCACTGCAAACCCAGATAGGTCAGTGTATCAGTACAGTCACTCCAAACCCAGATAGGTCAGTGTATCAGTACAGTCACTCCAAACCCAGATAGGTCAGTGTATCAGTACAGTCACTCCAAACCCAGATAGGTCAGTGTATCAGTACAGTCACTGCAAACCCAGATAGGTCAGTGTATCAGTACAGTCACTGCAAACCCAGATAGGTCAGTTTTTTAAAAATTTCAAAATATACTTTATTCATAAAAAAATCTGTACAGTACATTCAAAGGCATTTCAGTACATTTAGCTGCGGTCAGCAATCCCATACAGTATTATTTGGGTGCTGACGGCAGTTCCGTTCGTTACATTTCCTTGTTTTTCAGTTCAAGTGCAATTCGGTCCAATACGGGATACCTTGTAGTACATTCAAACAAATTGCATTACATGTGTCACTATACAGGACACGCAATGGGTGACGGTACATTTACATTTTTTCTTTTCAACGTGCATTTCGCAACAGACCTTGCATTGTACATGGCACGACATAGGTGTTTATAGATCATGGTGCTCCATGTACACAAAAAGTAAATTACAAGTACGGCCCGAGGGGGGTTTTATACTGATTCCAGCCCCCGGGTTTACCGTGGCGGAAGGGTTTTAAACTCTGGCCCTTCCCCACCGTGCCTTTGCAGCGAATGCACCAATTTTCAGTGCGTCTCTCAGCACGTAATCCTGGATCTTGGATTGCGCCAGTCTGCAACACGCAGACGTGGACATCTCCTTGCTCTGGAAGACCAGCAAGTTTCGGCAAGACCAAAGAGCGTCTTTGACCGAGTTGATGGCCCTCCAGCAGCAGGTGATGTCTGTCTCGGTGTGTGTCCCTGGGAACAGCCCGTAGAGCACAGAGTCCTGTGTTACAGAGTTGCTCGGGATGAACCTCGACAGAAACCACTGCATCTCTTTCCAAACCTGCCTTGCAAAGGGGCAATCCTGAAGGAGATGGGTAACAGTCTCGTCCGCCCCGCAGCCGGCCCGGGGGCACCGTGCCATGTTGCTGAGACGCCGGCTGTGCATGAACGCTCTGACGGGTAGGGCCCTCCTCACCGCCAACCAAGCTACATCTTGGTGCTTGTGTGAAAGCTCTGGCGATGAGACGTTCTGCCAAACAAGTTCGACAGTCCGCTCAGGGAACCACCCAACAGGGTCCACCCTCTCCTTCTTTCGGAGGGTGTCCAGGACCTTACGTGCTGACCACTGCTTTATGGCCTTGTGGTCAAAGGGTTTTTTTGTGAAAAACTTTTCCACGAAGGACAGGTGGACAGGCATGGTCCAGCTGGTGGGGGCGTTTCGAGGCAGCATGGCCAGGCCCATCCTTCTCAACAATGGGGACAGGTAGAACCTCAGCACGTAGTGACACTTGGTGTTTGCGTACCGGGGGTCTGTGCACAGCTTGATGCAGCCGCACACAAAGGTGGCCATCAGGATGAGGGCCACGTTCGGAACGTCCTTTCCTCCACTGTCCAGAGATTTGTACATCGTGTCTCTGCGGACATGGTCCATTTTGGACCTCCAGACAAAGTGGAAGACGGCCCGGGTGACTGCCGCGGCACAGGAGTGAGGAATGGGCCAGACCTGTGCCACGTGCAGCAACCCCGAGAGCACCTCACTCCTGATGACCAGGTTCTTTCCTGCCATGGAGAGGAAGCACAGCTTCCACCATCCCAGTTTTTGTTTGACCTTGGCGATACGTTCGTCCCAGTTTTTGGCGCACGCCCCGTCCGCTCCGAACCATATTCCCAGCACCTTCAGGAAATCTGGCTTAACGGTGAAGGGAATGGAGGCTCGGTCGGTCCAGTGGCCAAATAGCATGGCCTCGCTCTTGCTGCGATTGACCTTTGCTCCCGAGGCCAGTTCAAACTGGTCGCAGATTGCGAGCAATCCGCGGACTGACTGCGGATCCGAGCAAAAGACGGCGACGTCGTCCATGTACAGCGAGGTTTTGACCTGGGCGCCTCCGCTGCCTGGGATCGTCACCCCTCCAATGCCCACATCCTTCCTGATGGACCCGGCAAAGGGCTCGATACAGCACACAAACAAGACAGAGGAGAGGGGACAGCCTTGCCTGACTCCAGATCTGATCGGAAAGCTTTGAGTTTCCCACCCGTTGATTAGAACTGTGCTACTGATGTCTGTGTAGAGCAGTTTGACCCAATTTCGGATGCCCTCCCCAAAACCCCACCTTGGAGAGCACGTCCATCAGGTACGTGTGCGATATCCTGTCAAAGGCCTTCTCCTGGTCTAAGCTGATTAAACAGGTGTCCACCCTCCTGTCCCACACGTAGGCGATCGTATCTCTGAGTAGCGCCAGGCTATCAGAGATCTTCCTGCCGGGGACAGCGCAGGTCTGGTCCGGGTGAATCACCAGCTCAAGAGCAGACTTGACCCTGTTGGCGATGACCTTTGACAGGATCTTGTAGTCCACATTGAGCAGCGAAATGGGCCGCCAGTTTTTGATTTCCTCCCTCTCCCCCTTCTGCTTGTAGATGAGGGTGATGATGCCTTTCCTCATCGATTCTGACATGCTGCCGGCCAGAAGCATACCTCCGTACACTTCCAGCAGGTCTGGGCCTATCCAGTCCCACAGAGCCCAATACAACTCGCCCGGTAAGCCATCGCTTCCGGGAGTTTTATTGGTCGCGAGGGACCGGACGGTCTTTGTCAGCTCGTCCAGAGTTAGCGGGTGGTCCAGACTCTCCCGCTTGCTGTCGTCTAAGACCTCCGAGATAGACGACAGGAAAGACTGGGAGGCCACGCGGTTTGTGGGCTTGACGTCGTACAGCCCGGCATAGAAGGATTCGCTGATCCTCAGCATGTCAGGCTGCGAAGACGTCACAGAACCGTCTTCTTCCTTTAGGCTGGTGATCACAGAGCTCCCCCTGTGTACCTTTTGGAAGAAGAAACGCGAACACGTCTCATCCTGCTCGACGGAGCAGACTCTGGATCGGAAGATGATCTTGGAGGACTCTGAGGCAAAGAGCGGAGGCTTGCTGGCCCTTCACCTCTTCGAGTTCCTCCGCGACATCGACCCCCATCGACTGCAGCAGGAGCAGGTTTTGCATATTTGTCTGGAGTTGGGACAATTCCCTCTGTCTCCCTCTCGCCTCCTGAACACCTTTGAGGATGAAGAACCTCTTGATGTTCGTCTTGATTGTTTCCCACCAGTGCATCGGGGAATCGCAGAGGGGTTTTACGGTTCTCCAACCGTTGTAATCCCTCTTGAGTTCCTCAATGTTTTCCGGAGTCAACAGTTTCACGTTCAGCTTCCATATCCCTCTGCCAACTTTCTGGTTTTCCTGTGGGCGACAGTCGGCCAGTAGGAGGCAGCACAGTCACTGCAAACACAGATAGGTCTGTGTATCAGTACAGTCACTGCAAACCCAGATAGGTCAGTGTATCAGTACAGTCACTGCAAACACAGATAGGTCAGTGTATCAGTACAGTCACTGCAAACACAGATAGGTCAGTGTATCAGTACAGTCACTGCAAACACAGATAGGTCAGTGTATCAGTACAGTCACTGCAAACCCAGATAGGTCTGTGTATCAGTACAGTCACTGCAAACCCAGATAGGTCAGTGTATCAGTACAGTCACTGCCACCCAGATAGGTCAGTGTATCAGTACAGTCACTGCCACCCAGATAGGTCTGTGTATCAGTACAGTCACTGCAAACCCAGATAGGTCTGTGTATCAGTACAGTCACTGCAAACCCAGATAGGTCTGTGTATCAGTACAGTCACTGCAAACACAGATAGGTCAGTGTATCAGTACAGTCACTGCCACCCAGATAGGTCAGTGTATCAGTACAGTCACTGCAAACCCAGATAGGTCTGTGTATCAGTACAGTCACTGCAAACACAGATAGGTCAGTGTATCAGTACAGTCACTGCCACCCAGATAGGTCAGTGTATCAGTACAGTCACTGCAAACCCAGATAGGTCAGTGTATCAGTACAGTCACTGCCACCCAGATAGGTCAGTGTATCAGTACAGTCACTGCAAACACAGATAGGTCTGTGTATCAGTACAGTCACTGCAAACACAGATAGGTCAGTGTATCAGTACAGTCACTGCAAACACAGATAGGTCAGTGTATCAGTACAGTCACTGCAAACACAGATAGGTCAGTGTATCAGTACAGTCACTGCAAACCCAGATAGGTCAGTGTATCAGTACAGTCACTGCAAACACAGATAGGTCAGTGTATCAGTACAGTCACTGCAAACACAGATAGGTCAGTGTATCAGTACAGTCACTGCAAACCCAGATAGGTCAGTGTATCAGTACAGTCACTGCAAACACAGATAGGTCAGTGTATCAGTACAGTCACTGCAAACCCAGATAGGTCAGTGTATCAGTACAGTCACTGCAAACACAGATAGGTCAGTGTATCTGGATACAGTCACTGCAAACCGATAAGGGAGTGAAGGGTTCTGGGGAGCGGGCGGGGAAGTGGAGCTGAGTCCATGATCGGATCAGCCGCGATCGTATTAAATGGCGGAGCAGGCTCGAGGGGCCGAATGGCCGACTCCTGCTCCTATTTCTGATGGTCTTATGTTCAACATCCTTCCTGAAGTTTGTTGCCCCAAATTGGCCACAAGACTCTGAGGCTTAAGCAGTGTTTTATAATGCATGTTCTTGCAGGCGTGGTCGGGCAGCCAGGGCTGAGACAGAAATATAAAGAAACTGTGGGGCTTGAAAACCTCAGCAAAGGCCGGAAATTTGCAGCAATTTAAAAAAGTTACAAAGCTGGGCCAGCAGATGGAGGTCTTTGCACAGGCGATGTTACTCCACACACAAAAATACGATGATAAAGCTGCACAGGACCATAAGAACATAAGAATTAGGAGCAGGAGTCGGCCATTCGGCCCCTCGAGCCTGCTCCGCCATTTAATACGATCATGGCTGATCCGATCATGGACTCAGCTCCACTTCCCCGCCCGCTCCCCATATCCCTTGATTCCCCTCGACTCCAAAAATCTATCGATCTCAGTCTCAACGATTCAGCGTCCACAGCCGAATATTATGAAAGAGTTCGATTGGGTAGACGTACAGAAGATGTTTGCACTTGTGGCAGGAGACCAGGACTCGGAGGCCATAAATATAAGATAGCCACTGTTATGTATTTAACCCCTTGTAACCTGCATCACACCTGTCCAACAGAGGGCCTACCTGTTGGAGTCACAAGGGATCCCAGCATAGAAACATAAAAACATAGAAAATAGGTGCAGGAGTAGGCCATTCGGCCCTTCGAGCCTGCACCACCATTCAATGAGATCATGGCTGATCATTCCCTCAGTACCCCTTTCCTGCTTTCTCTCCATACCCCTTGATCCCTTTAGCCGTAAGGGCCATATCTAACTCCCTTTTGAATATATCCAACGAACTGGCCTCAACAACTCTCTGCGGCAGGTAATTCCACAGGTTAACAACTCTCTTAGTGAAGAAGTTTCTCCTCATCTCGGTCCTAAGTGGCCTACCCCTTATCCTTAGACTGTGACCCCTGGTTCTGGACTTCCCCAACATCGGGAACATTCTTCCCGCATCTAACCTGTCCAGTCCCGTCAGAATCTTATACATTTCTATGAGATTCCCTCTCATCCTTCTAAACTCCAGTGAATACAGGCCCAGTCGATCCAGTCTCTCCTCATATGACAGTCCAGCCATCCCGGGAATCAGTCTGGTGAACCTTCGCTGCACTCCCTCAATAGCAAGAACGTCCTTCCTCAGATTAGGAGACCAAAACTGAACACAATATTCCAGGTGAGGCCTCACCAAGGCCCTGTACAACTGCAGTAAGACCTCCCTGCTCCTATACTCAAATCCCCTCGCTATGAAGGCCAACATACCATTTGCCTTCTTCACCGCCTGCTGTACCTGCATGCCAACTTTTAGTGACTGATGAACCATGACATCCAGGTCTCGTTGCACCTCCCTTTTTCCTAATCTGCCGCCATTCAGATAATATTCTGCCTTTCTGTTTTTGCCCCCAAAGTGGATAACCTCACATTTATCCACATTATACTGCATCTGCCATGCATTTGCCCACTCACCTAACCTGTCCAAGTCACCCTGCAGCCTCTTAGCATCCCCCTCACAGCTCACACCGCCACCCAGCTTAGTGTCATCTGCAAACTTGGAGATATTACAATCAATTCCTTCATCCAAAATCATTAATGTATATTGTAAATAGCTGGGGTCCCAGCACTGAGCCCTGTGGCACCCCACTAGTCACTGCCTGCCATTCTGAAAAGGACCCGTTTATCCCGACTCTCTGCTTCCTGTCTGCCAACCAGTTCTCTATCCACGTCAGTACATTACCCCCAATACCATGTGCTTTAATTTTGCACACCAATCTCTTGTGTGGGACCTTGTCAAAAGCCTTTTGAAAGTCCAAATACACCACATCCACTGGTTCTCCCTTGTCCACTCTACTAGTTACATCCTCAAAAAATTCCAGAAGATTTGTCAAGCATGATTTCCCGTTCATAAATCCATGCTGACTTGGACCGATCCTGTCACTGCTTTCCAAATGCACTGCTATTTCAGGCTCGAGGGGCTAGATGGCCTACTCCTGTTCCTAATTCTTATGTTCTTAATGATTGATTCCAACATTTTTCCCACCACTGATGTCAGGCTGACCGGTCTATAATTACCCGTTTTCTCTCTCCCTCCTTTTTTAAAAAGTGGTGTTACATTAGCTACCCTCCAGTCCATAGGAACTGATCCAGAGTCGATAGACTGTTGGAAAATGATCATCAATGCATCCACTATTTCTCGGGCCACTTCCTTAAGTACTCTGGGATGTAGACTATCAGGCCCCGGGGATTTATCAGCCTTCAATCCCATCAATTTCCCTAACACAATTTCCCACCTAATAAGGATATCCTTCAGTTCCTCCTTCTCACTAGACCCACTGTCCCCTCGTACATTCGGAAGGTTATTCGTGTCTTCCTTCGAAGTATTTGTTCAGTTGGTCTGCCATTTCTTTGTTCTCCATTATAAATTCACCTGAATCTGACTGCAAGGGACCTACGTTTGTCTTCAATAATCTTTTTTTCTTCACATATTTATAGAAGCTTTTGCAGTCAGTTTTTATGTTCCCTGCAAGTTTCCTCTCGTACTCTATTTTCTCCCTCTTAATTAAACCCTTAGGCCTCTCCTGTTGAATTCTAAATTTCTCCCAGTCCTCAGGTTTGTTACTTTTTCTGGCCAATTTATATGCCTCTTCCTTGGATTTAACACTATCCCTAATTTCCCTTGTTAGCCACGGTTGAGCCACCTTCCCCGTTTTATTTTTACTCCAGACAGGGATGTACAATTGCTGAAGTTCATCCATGGGATCTTTAAATGTTTGCCATTGCCTATCCACTGTCAACCCTTTAAGTATCACTCGCCAGTCTATTCTAGCCAATTCACGTCTCATACCATCGAAGTTACCTTTCCTTAAGTTCAGGACCCTAGTTTCCGAATTAACTGTGTCACTCTCCATTTTAATAAAGAATTCTACCATATTATGGTCACTCTTCCCCAAGGGGCCTCGCACAACCAGATTGCTAATTAGTCCCTTCTCATTACACATCACCCAGTCTCGGATGGTCAGCTCTCTAGTTGGTTCCTCGACATATT
Source organism: Pristiophorus japonicus (assembly GCF_044704955.1). NCBI lineage: Eukaryota > Metazoa > Chordata > Chondrichthyes > Pristiophoridae > Pristiophorus > Pristiophorus japonicus. The sequence goes on along the minus strand of NC_091999.1, from coordinate 9,011,169 downwards.
GGTCTAGAAAACAATCCCTAATACACTCCAGAAAATCCTCCTCCACCGCATTGCTACCAGTTTGGTTAGCCCAATCAATATGTAGATTAAAGTCACCCATGATAACTGCTGTACCTTTATTGCACACATCCCTTATTTCTTGTTTGATGCTGTTCCCAACCTCACTACTACTGTTTGGTGGTCTGTGCACAACTCCCACTAGCATTTTCTGCCCTTTGGTATTCCACAGCTCCACCCATACCGATTCCACATCATCCAGGCTAATGTCCCTCCTTACTATTGCATTAATTTCCTCTTTAACCAGCAACGCCACCCTGCCTCCTTTTCCTCTCTGTCTTTCCTTCCTGAATATTAAATACCCCTGGATGTTGAGTTCCCAGCCTTGGTCACCCTGGAGCCATGTCTCCGTGATGCCAATTACATCATACCCGTTAACTGCTATCTGCGCAGTTAATTCATCCATCTTATTCCGAATACTCCTCGCATTGAGGCACAGAGCCTTCAGGCTTGTCTTTCTAACACACTTTGCCCCTTTAGCATTTTGCTGTAATGTGGCCATTTTTGTTTTTTGCCTTGGGTTTCTCTGCCCTCCACTTTTACTATTCTCCTTTCTATCTTTTGCTTCTGCCTCTATTTTATTTCCCTCTGTCTCCCTGCATAGCATCCCTTGGGAGTACAGTCTATAAGCAGGCCACTCACAAGGTACCTGCACTCTGGAACTACAATAAAGGAGCTAAGGTCACACTTGCTCATTACACACAGTACTCGGTCTGACCACTTATTATCAGTCTAACAGTCACTAATAAATGCAATAGGGAATTCAGGAGAAACATCTTTACCCAGAGAGTGGTGAGAATGTGGAACTCGCGACCACATAATCTTGGGCTAAAGAATTCCAAAGAGTCACTAGCTTCTAGCTTCAAGAAAGAACTTGCATTGTGAAACATTGGTTAGGCCTCAGCTGGTGTAAGGTGGCCAATTCTGGCCACCACGCTTTAGGTATGGGAAGTGGACAGGGAAGTGGAGCTGAGTCCATGATCGGATCAGCCATGATCGTATTAAACGGCTCGAGGGGCCGAATGGCCAACTCCTGCTCCTATTTCTTATGTTCTTATGTAGGATGTCTTCTTACATAAGAACATAATCTACAGCATCGAAACAGGCCATTTGGCCCGATTGGCCTATACGGGCGATTATACTCCACGCGAGCCTCTTCCCACCCTACTCCCAGCCCATATCCTTCAATTCTCTTCTCCCGCATGTCTGAACCAAACCTCCATTTAAATACGTCGTCGATGCCTTCAGCCTGAACCACTCCACGTGACAGCACATTCTCGACACAGTGGAAAAGAAATTCCCCCGAGTGATGCATTGGTTGTAATCTACCAACATTCCCGTGACTCCTAAGAGGTTCCAGCGGATTGGAAAACAGCAAGTGCAACGCCCCTGTTTAAGAAGGGAGTGAGACAGAAAGCAGGAAACAACAGACCAGTTAGCCTAACATCTGTCGTTGGGGAAATGCTGGAGTCCATTATTAAGGAAGCAGTAGCGGGACATTTGGAAAAGCATGATTCAGTCAAACAGAGTCAGCATGGTTTCATCAAAGGGAAATCACGTTTGACAAATTTGCTAGAGTTCCTTGAGGATGTAACGAACAGGGTGGATAAAGGGGAACCAGTAGATGTCATGTATTTGGATTTCCAGAAGGCATTTGATAAGGTGCAACATAAAAGGTTACAGCCCAAGATAAACGCTCATGGGGTTGGGGGTAATATATTAGCACGGATAGAGGATTGGCTAACTAACAGAAAACAGAGAGTCGGGATAAATGAGTCATTTTCCGGTTGCCAAACTGTAACTAATGGGGTGCCACAGGGATCGGTGCTGGGGCCTCAACTATTTACAATCTATATTAATGACTTGAATGAAGGGACCGAGTGTAATGTAGCCAAATTTGCTGATACAAAGATACAACAATGCAGGCGCAGCAAGTAATTAGGAAGGCAAGTAGAATGTTGGCCTTTATTGCAAGGGGGATAGAGTATAAAAGCAGAGAGGTCCTGCTACAACTGTACAGGGTTTTGGTGAGGCCACACCTGGAGTACTGTGTACAGTTTTGATCTCCGTATTTAAGGAGGGATATACTTGCATTGGAGGCAGTTCAGAGAAGGTTCACGAGGTTGAATCTTGAGATAAAGGGGTTGCCTTATGAGGAAAGGTTGAGTACATTAGGCCTGTATTCAAGGGGGTTCAGAAGAATGAGAAGTGATCTTATTGAAAAGTATAAGATTCTGAGGGGGCTCGACAAGGTGGATGCAGAGAGGATGTTCCCACTGATGGGGGAGACTAGAACTAGGGGGCATGGTCTCAGAATAAGGGGCCACCCATTTAAAACTGAGATGAGGAGGAATTTCTTCTCTCAGAGGGTTGTAAATCTGTGGAATTCTCTGCCCCAGAGAGCTGTGGAGGCTGGGTCATTGAATATATTTAAGGTGGAGATAGACAGATTTTTGAGCGATAAGGGAGTGAAGGGTTATGGGGAGCGGGCGGTGAAGTGGAGCTGAGTCCATGATCGGATCAGCCATGATCGTATTAAATGGCGGAGCAGGCTCGAGGGGCCGAATGGCCGACTCCTGCTCCTATTTCTTATGTTCTGTCGGAGGGGGCAGTAGTGAGGGAGTGCCGCACTGTCGGAGGGGCAGTACTGAGGGAGCGCCGCACTGTCGGAGGGGCGGTGCTGAGGGAGTGCCGCACTGTCGGAGGGGGCAGTACTGAGGGAGCCCCGCACTGTTGGAGGGGCAGTACTGAGGGAGCACCGCACTGTCGGAGGGGCAGTACTGAGGGAGCGCCGCACTGTCGGAGGGGCAGTACTGAGGGAGCGCCGCACTGTCGGAGGGGCAGTACTGAGGGAGCGCCGCACTGTCGGAGGGGCAGTACTGAGGGAGCGCCGCACTGTCGGAGGGGCAGTACTGAGGGAGCACCGCACTGTCGGAGGGGGCAGTACTGAGGGAGCGCCGCATTGTCGGAGGGGGCAGTACTGAGGGAGCCCCGCACTGTTGGAGGGGCAGTACTGAGGGAGCACCGCACTGTCGGAGGGGCAGTACTGAGGGAGCGCCGCACTGTCGGAGGGGGCAGTACTGAGGGAGTGCCGCACTGTCGGAGGGGCAGTACTGAGGGAGCGCCGCACTGTCGGAGGGGCAGTACTGAGGGAGTGCCGCACTGTCGGAGGGGCAGTACTGAGGGAGCGCCGCACTGTCGGAGGGGCAGTACTGAGGGAGCGCCGCACTGTCGGAGGGGGCAGTACTGAGGGAGCGCCGCACTGTCGGAGGGGGCAGTACTGAGGGAGCGCCGCACTGTCGGAGGGGGCAGTACTGAGGGAGCGCCGCACTGTCGGAGGGGGCAGTACTGAGGGAGCCCCGCACTGTCGGAGGGGCAGTACTGAGGGAGCCCCGCACTGTCGGAGGGGCAGTACTGAGGGAGCGCCGCAGTGTCGGAGGGGCAGTACTGAGGGATCCCCGCACTGTCGGAGGGGCAGTACTGAGGGAGCCCCGCACTGTCGGAGGGGCAGTACTGAGGGAGCCCTGCACTGTCGGAGGGGCAGTACTGAGGGAGCACCGCACTGTCGGAGGGGGCAGTACTGAGGGAGCGGCGCACTGTCGGAGGGGCAGTACTGAGGGAGTGCCGCACTGTCAGAGGGGCAGTGCTGAGGGAGTGCCGCACTGTCGGAGGGACAGTACTGAGGGAGTGCCGCACTGTCGGAGGGGCAGTACTGAGGGAGTGCCGCACTGTCGGAGGGGCAGTACTGAGGGAGCGGCGCACTGTCGGAGGGGCAGTACTGATGGAGTGCCGCACTGTCGGAGGGGCAGTACTGAGGGAGCACCGCACTGTGGAAGGGGCAGTACTGAGGGAGCGCCGCACTGTCGGAGGGGCAGTACTGAGGGAACGCCGCACTGTCGGAGGGGCAGTACTGAGGGAGTGCCGCACTGTCGGAGGGGCAGTACTGAGGGAGCGCCGCACTGTCGGAGGGGCAGTACTGAGGGAGCGCCGCACTGTCGGAGGGGCAGTACTGAGGGAGCGCCGCACTGTCGGAGGGGCAGTACTGAGGGAGCTCCGCACTGTCGGAGGGGCAGTACTGAGGGAGCGCCGCACTGTCGGAGGGGCAGTACTGAGGGAGCGCCGCACTGTCGGAGGGGCAGTACTGAGGGAGCGCCGCACTGTCGGAGGGGCAGTACTGAGGGAGTGCCGCACTGTCGGAGGGACAGTACTGAGGGAGCCCCGCACTGTCGGAGGGGCAGTACTGAGGGAGTGCCGCACTGTCGGAGGGGCAGTACTGAGGGAGCACCGCACTGTCGGCGGGACTGTGTGTACCCGCGTCTTCAGAATCTGAGCTTGTCCCATGTCAAACCTATGGGCTCTAAATGTGTTGCTTTGTATTTGTGTTGTCACAGGAGCCAAGGAATGTCTCTGGGAACCCGTCAGGTAAGCAAAGATCCTCGTCGCTTAATCTGGTTGACGTGCAGGAATTTAAGGGTCAATTTTAGCCCCGACTGCGCAGGGAGAAAGGAGCAAACTTGGGGTTAAGATTGTGGGGGCGGGGTGTTGGGAGAGGGGGGGGCAGACTGTCCCTTGCCAATCACGCTCCCAATGCCCCCAACCCCCCTCACCTCCACCTCACCATTTTAACCTGCCTGAATTCAGGCATATAAAGCCCCACCTTGGGCTTTCCCTGCCCTGCACCTATTTATCCCCCACGCCTCCCGACTTTGTTTTTAACCACCCCACCCACCTCTCCGATTCCTGACTTAGCTTGCCGGGGAACGCATTCTGTGGCTATCCTGATGATGGTCTCATGCTCCCTCCCTCCCTCCCGTCTTCAAAGCGTAACATGGACGCTAATTCCCGTCTGCTGTCGGTGAGATCATTCCCAACTGTTGTGTATGCAATAAACTGTTTTGAGATGTGCCGGCTGACACGATTATACTCTCTGTCCACTTCGAATATGCATCCAGCACAACTAAAAACACCTTCCCCAGGAAGGGAGCTGCAAAGTCGATGTGGATCCTGGATCACAGACTCAGCGGCGATTCCGCTGGTGCTTTGCTGAGCTGCATGCAAGTGTTACACTGATGTACGCATGATCCCAGCTCAGAGTCAATTCCCGGCCACCATACGTGAGACCTGGCGATGGCTTTCATCATTACAATGCCGGGACGTGTGCTATGTCGCTCACGTACAAATTTCTCTCTCCCTTTCTTGGGCATAACAGCACGATTGTCCCACAGTACACAGTCCGACTGAACAAACAGTTTGTCCTTGTGACGAATGTAAAGTTTGGTCTCCTCGCACGTTTGCCTGGGCATGGCAGACCAATCCCCTTTGAGGATGCAACTCTTCACCACCGATAAAATCGGGTCCTGGCTGGTCCAGGTCTTAACTTGTTGAGCCGTGACAGGGGTGCCTTCACTCTCAAAAGCATCCGTAACTAACAATAGGTCCGCAGGTTGTGGCGTTTCCACCTCCGGTGTGGGCAACGGCAGACGGCTCAAAGCATCGGCACAATTCTCGGTGCCAGGTCCATGGCGAATGACATAATCATACGCGGATAATGTCAGCGCCCACCTCTGGATGTGGGATGAAGCATTGGTATTGATACCTTTGTTTTCGGAGAACAGTGAAATGAGCGGCTTGTGATCTGTTCAAATCGATGACCAAACAGGTACTGGTGCATCTTTTTAACCCCATACACACAGGCTAGTGCTTCTTTCTTGACCATGCTGTAAGCTCTTTCCGCTTTAGACAAACTTTTTGAAGCATACACGACTGGCTGAAGTTTACCCGACTCATTAGCTTGTTGCAGTACGCAACCAATTCCATATGACGAGGCATCACAGGCCAATACTGAACGTTTACATGGGTCATAATGTACCAGCAGCTTGTTAGAGCAAAGCAGATTGGTGGCTTTCTCAATGTCTTGAGACGCGCCTCACACCCAGTTGTCGTCTTTTCTTAGCAGCATGTGCAGTGGTTCTAATAAGGTGCTCAATTTAGGTAGGAAGTTACCGAAGTTGTTGAGTAGACCCAGGAATGAACGCAGCTCCGTTACATTCTGCGGCTGGGGTGCATTCTTGATGGACGCAAAAAACAAAACCGTGGGCCTGATGCTGTCATCAACAATTTTCCTCCCCAGGAATTCGACCTCCGGTGCCATGAAGACGCACTTCGAGTGTTTCAGTCTGAGTCCCACTTTGTCCCGACGATGTAGAACCTCTTCCAGGTTGTTCAGATGTTCCTCGGAGTCACGGCCGGTGATCAGGATGTATTTTGGAACACGACGGTTCTGGGAACGGACTTCAGTCGACTCTCCATGTTCCTCCGGAATATAGCTGCAGCCGAGCGAATTCCAAACGGGCACCCGTGATAAATAAACGGCCCTTTATGCGTGTTAATGCACGTAAGTCTCTGCGACGTCTCGACCAACTCCTGTGTCACGTAGGCCGACGTCAAGTCCAGTTTGGTGAAGGACTTCCACCCCGGCTGGCGTTGCAAACAAGTCATCAGCCTTCGGTAACGGGTACTGATCCTGTTTCGAAACCCTGTTGATCGTAGCCTTGTAGTCTCCACAGATTCTGACTGTGCCATCACTTTTCAGCACAGGAACAATGGGGCTGGCCCATTCATTAAATTCAACCGGTGATATGATCCCTTCATGCTGGAGTCTGTCCAGTTCGATTTTGACCTTCTCCCTCATCATATACGGCACTGCCCGAGCTTTATGATGGACGGGTCTTGGATCCGAGTCCATGGATCTGCACCTTGGCTCTGTGAAGTTGCTGATACCCGGTTCGAACAGCGAGGGGAACTTGCTCAGTACTGGGGCACATGTATCTTTCTCCGACGATAACGCCTTGATATCGTTCCAATCGCATCTGATTTTTTCAAGCCAGTTCCTGCCGAACAGCGTTGGGCCATTGCCCGGAACTCGGTAACTCGTGAACCGCACCGTTATTATACAACACTTTAATTGTGGCACTGCCAATCACCGTTATGAGTTCTTCGGTGTACGTTCGCAACTTGGCATTGACTGGACTCAGTCTGGGCCTCACAGCCTTAGTATCCCACAGCTTGTCGAATGCCCCCTGGCTCATGATCGATTGGCTCGCCCCCGTGTCCAGTTGCATCGATACCGGCACCCCATTAAATTTCACGTTGATCATAATCGGTTTGCTCTTAGTTAGGAAGTCCATACACTTCCTCCTCTGGTATCTCGGATTGCGTATCCAGATCCGTGCTAGTCTGACTCTCATCCTCCACGTGGTGTGTCGCAGCACGCTTGCTCATCTGCGGACACTTGCGCTGGAGATGCCCCCACTCTCAGACAGCCTTTTGCAACTCTCTTGCTTAAACCGGCCCTGCTGGTGTCGGTGACTTCCCCCACAACGCCAACACGGAGAAGTCGGATACACTCCCGCTGGCGGACTTTGGGCAGCCACAGGTTTCGCGTACGCAGTCGGGTAGGCCCCGGCCGTGTGCCGCTCTGCCGAACACCGAATCAATCGCATTCACCGCTTCCTGCTTTAGACTTCTATCCGTCGCCCTGCATGACTGAGCGATCGCGATGGCCCTGTTCAAGTCCAACGTCTCCACCGCCAGTAGTTTACGCAGGATCATCTCGGGGTTGATGCCGATTACAAATGTCTGCCAACGCAGCCCCGAACTTACACGGTCCCCGCTAGACGTCTCAGGTCGGCAACGGATTCCGCCGCATTCTGGCCCTCTGAGCGAACGTGCGTGTAAACTCTGTATCTCCAGATGATGATGCCTTCGTCTGGCTTAAGGAGGTCCTGTACCAGTTACACAGTTCTTCATACACCTTCTCTGTTGGACTCACAGGCAGGAGTAGATTCTTTATCAGACCAGAAATGTTTGGACCGCTAACCGTGAGGAACACACCCGGCGCTGATCTGCGTCGCCAACCTCCTCCATTTTGTTGGCCACCAAGAACTGGCTCAAACGGCTCACAGTCTGCCCCATCTCCTCCTTCCACAAATCCCTCCAACAGTCCAATTGTGCTCATTTTTGCAGACAAAGGTTCTTGTTGTCTCGTCGCCAAATGTTGTGTGTGCAATAACTGTTAGACTGAGCACTGTTTAACTCCAAGAGGTATAACCTGGGCTCTGCTTTATTAAGGCCCAAAGTGACTAATATACAAAATGGCTGGCCTTTTATACTTGGGCTGTACACACGTGCCTGCAGCCCAATGGCCTCCGACAGTGACGCCATCTAGTGGCTAGTGATCCCAAAAGTACATACATGACAGGGAGCAGGGAGAGGGGATGGGGAGAGGGGAGCATGTAAATGAGTTTAAAATCTCCCGGGCATTATGTGCGGGGGCGGGGAAAGACTCACCACCCGCAAAGTGTCAGCTGTGGCTCAGTGGGCAGCACACTCGCGCTCTGAGCCAGAAGATCGTGGGTTCAAGTCCCGCTCCAGAGACTTGAGCACATAAATCGAGGCTGGTACTCCCAGTGCAGTGCTGCTCTCTCTCAGGTGGACGTAAAAGATCCCACGGCACTATTTCAAAGAAGAGCAGGTGAGTTATCCACAGTGCCCTGGTCAATATTTATCCCTCAATAAACATCATAAAAACAGATTATAGAAACATAGAAAATAGGAGTAGGCCATTCGGCCCTTCGAGCCTGCACCACCATTCAATAAGATCATGGCTGATCATTCCCTCAGTCCCCCTTTCCTGCTTTCTCTCCATACCCCTTAATCTCTTTAGCCGTAAGGGCCATATCTAACTCCCTTTTGAATATATCCAATGAACTGGCATCAACAACTCTCTGCGGTAGAGAATTCCACAGGTTCACAACTCTCTGGGTGAAGAAGTTTCTCCTCATCTCGGTCCTAAATGGCCTACCCCTTATCCTTAGACTGTGTCCCTGGTTCTGGACTTCCCCAACATCGGGAACATTCTTCCCGCATCTAACCTGTCCCGTCCCGTCAGAATTCTATATGTTTCTATGAGATTCCCTCTCATCCTTCTAAACTGCAGATTATCTGGTCATTATCACATTGCTGTGTGCGGGAGCTTGCTGTGCGTAAATTGGCTGCTATATTCCAACAGTGCCTACACTCCAAAAGTACGTCATTGGCGGTAAAGCGCTTTTTGAGATGTTCTGTGGTCGTGAAAGGCGCGATATAAATTCAAATCAGTCTTTCTTGATTGGACCCCAACATACCCCCCCGCCCTCTCTGCCCCCCCGCATGTGTTTAAAAACAGGGCTTTCGAATGATATCGAATTCCGTCAAACTTTACAGCACAAAAACAGGCCAGTCGGGCCCAACAGGCCTTTATGCTCCCCTCGAGCCTCCTCCCATCCTACTTCATCCAAGCCCCAACAGCATATCCTTCTATTCCTTTCTCCCCCGTGTCCTTATCCAGCTTCCCCTCCAACCTACCGATGCTCTTCATCTCACCCCTCCATGTGGGAGCGAGGTTCACGTTCTCCCACGGCTGCTCTCTCAGGTGAACGCAAAAGAGCCCACGGCCGTATTTCGGAGAAGAGCAGGGGGAGTTCAAACCCCGGCGTTCCTGTCCCAATATGCAGCCCTCCATCAACATCACACAAAAACAGATGATCCGGGTCGTTATCACGTTGCTGTGTGTGGGAGCTTGCTGTGCGCAAATTGGCCTTTCCCACAGTACAACAGTGACTGCATTTGACAAAGTACTTCATTGGCTGTGAAGTGCTTTGGGAAATCTGGTGGTCATGAAAGGTGCCATATAAATACAAGCCTTTCTTTCTGGCTAAGGTTTGTCCTGAATGTGTAATTGGATTTATCAGTGACTATATTATGGTGCTCTAGGTTTCGTTTCCATCCGTCCCAGAAGTGGAAAATACTTCCCAACGTCTACTCTGTCAAAACCCTCGACCAGGGTCGCCCTTTCAGCCTTCACTTTTCACGTTCAAGTGCAGCAACTTATTTTCTGTCTGATCGAAGTCTTATTTCAGATAAAACTAGCCAAGTCAAAAGAAAGAAATTGCGTTTTATATAATTCCTTTCACGCTAAAGAATCAGAGGGGAGGCGAGGAGAAATTTCAAAAGGGAATTGGAGATCTATTTGAAAAGGTAAAAATAAAATTGTTGGGCCATGGGGAGAGAGCAGGGTGGGGATGTGGGGGCCAGTGCGACTAATTTCGAAGAGTCTGCACAGGCACGATGGACCGAGTGTTCTGAGCTGTACCATTGACTGCCTCAGAATGTTCCCAAGTCGGAGCACAAAATCCAAGCCAACACTCCCGGTGCCAGTACTGAGGGAGCGCCGCACTGTCGGAGGGGCAGTACTGAGGGAGCGCCGCACTGTCGGAGGGGCAGTACTGAGGGAGCGCCGCACTGTCGGAGGGGCAGTACTGAGGGAGCGCCGGACTGTCGGAGGGGCAGTACTGAGGGAGTGCCGCACTGTCGGAGGGGCAGTACTGAGGGAGCGCCGCACTGTCGGAGGGGCAGTACTGAGGGAGCCCCGCGCTGTCGGAGGGGCAGTACTGAGGGAGCCCCGCGCTGTCGGAGGGGCAGTACCGAGGGAGCGCCGCACTGTCGGAGGGGCAGTACTGAGAGAGCGCCGCACTGTCGGAGGGGCAGTACTGAGAGAGCGCCGCACTGTCGGAGGGGCAGTACTGAGGGACCGCCGCACTGTCGGAGGGGCAGTACTGAGGGAGCGCCGCACTGTCGGAGGGGCAGTACTGAGGGAGCGCCGCACTGTCGGAGGGGCAGTACTGAGGGAGCGGCGGACTGTCGGAGGGGCAGTACTGAGGGAGCCCCGCACTGTCGGAGGGGCAGTACTGAGGGAGCGCCGCACTGTCGGAGGGGCAGTACTGAGGGAGCGCCGCACTGTCGGAGGGGTGGTACTGAGGGAGCGCCGCACTGTCGGAGGGGCGGTACTGAGGGAGTGCCGCACTGTCGGAGGGGCGGTACTGAGGGAGTGCCGCACTATTGGAGGGGCAGTACTGAGGGAGCCCCGCACTGTCGGAGGGGCAGTACTGAGGGAGCGCCGCACTGTCGGAGGGGCAGTACCGAGGGAGCCCCGCACTGTCGGAGGGACAGTACCGAGGGAGCCCCGCACTGTCGGAGGGCCAGTACTGAGGGAGCCCCGCACTGTTGGAGGGACAGTACCGAGGGAGCCCCGCACTGTTGGAGGGACAGTACTGAGGGAGCCCCGCACTGTCGGAGGGACAGTACCGAGGGAGCCCCGCACTGTCGGAGGGACAGTACCGAGGGAGCCCCGCACTGTCGGAGGGGCAGTACTGAGGGAGCCCCGCACTGTCGGAGGGACAGTACCGAGGGAGCACTGCACTGTCAGAGCTGCTGTCTTTCAGATGAGGCGTTAAACCGAGGCCCCGTCTGCCCTCTCAGATGGATGTAAATGATCCTAACATTTATCCCTCAACTAATATCACTAACGGAGATTATGAAAGAAAGAAAGACACATTTATGCCTTTTTCGGTCTCCTAAGCCGCAGGCCCGGTCTGCCTCTTGGGTGTGACATTTAGGATTCCACAGCCACTATTTTGAAGAAGAGCAGGTGGAAAGTGAGGGGGGGAGGTTTTCTCCCTGGTGTCCTGAGGACGATATGTATCCCTCAACTCAACCTCAGATTCTCTGCTTATTAGTTCATTGCTATTTGTGGGAGCTTGCTGTGCTCCAATTGTCTGCCGCGTTTCATCCCTTACAACAGTGACCACGCATCAAAAGGACTCCATTGGCTGTGAAGCGATTTGGGCTGTCCGCAGGTGATGAAAGATGCCTTATAAACCCAAGCTCTTTTTTTTTTTTTTGGCCTGGCATTAAGGTGACTCCCTCCCTGCCAGAGGGTGGTGGGGGTCTGGGGCGGAACTCACGGCCTGAAAGGGAGGGGGGGGGGGTAGAGGCAGAAACCCTCACCACATTTGGACAGGCAGGGCTACGGACCCAGAGCGGGAGAGTGGGATTCGGCCGGGTAGCTCTTGGTCGGCCGGCGCGGACACGGCGGTCCGAATGGCCTCCTCCAGTCCGTGCTGTAAATTCCTCCGATTCCCTCCCACTTGTCCAAGGGAGCCGAACTAACAGCCAGTCTTTCTCTCCTCCCTGTCTTCGCAGCTGAGAGCGGGGCTGTCAAGGGGGCCATCCCCAAACGGAAAGCGTTGCTGAAGAAGGACGCTGGTTCAAAAGCAAGAAAGTCACCCGCGGGGAGCAGCGAGCCAGTGAAGGAAGTGAAGGTGGACCCATTCTTCGGGGAGTACCTGAAGAAGAGGGAAGATGTTCTGCAAGACTTCCAACAGGAGCTGTTCAGAGCTGACTGCAAAGTCCAGCTCTGCACCACCAACGATACGATTCTTCTGCTTCCCACTATTGGCAACTGTGCCGGGGAGGCTTCAACTGGATGGAGCAGCGAGGCAGGGCGGGCCTTTCAGAAGATGCAAGACAGGTACCTGATTCATCGTGGAGCCCACCCAGCCAAGTTGCAGGCGGCGATGGCGGAATCTGGACCGGCACTCCAGTCTGTCTCTCTCGTTGAACTGAGCCAGCCAGGCTTCACGGCAGCCGTGGGCCTGAGAGAAGAGGTCGAGCATCTCGCCGGCCGCTCCGTGGAGCCGCCCGCTGGGCGGATTGAACCTGCGGAGGACCCGCAGCCTGTGACCAGGCTGCAGAGCCTTGCGAAGTTCTCCCTGGTCAGGGGCTCCTTCGAAGAGCATCTCAAGACTCACCATCCAACCTTAACCTGGAGCGTGGATGAATCCTGTCCCTCGATCTCGTTCGCCGGCCGGCCAGGCGCGGTGCGAGAGGCCATGGCCGGTCTCCAGCAGCGTATGGATCGCGTGTTGGAGGCGGTGGTCGCCCTCTCGGAGTGGAAAAGGGCATTCCTCTGCTTGTGGGCACCCCAGGAGATGGCCACCGAGCTGTTTTCTTTCCCCGTGCTCCTGGAGGTGGGTGACCGTCGGCTGGCCCTCTTCGGGAACTCGTGGAACGACCTGGAGCGCGCCAAATCGATCCTGGCCAACGCTATCTCCGAGGAAGCCATCAACGTACGGGATGAAGCTCGGGCAGCAACCCGGGCCAAAGAGTGGCATGATTTGCTGAGACCATTCCTCGGTAACTCGTCAAAGAGGGTGCTGGTCCAGGAGGTCAAGGGCATAAACGGGGACGGGGACACCTCCACGGTCAACATCGCTGGGTTTAGCGAGGAGGTGAAGCAAGTGGCATCTAAAGTAACAGAGTATTTACACAACAGTGCCGTGACCGAGGAGACCATCGTACCTCGCAGACAGGTGCTGGTTGAGCTCATCCACAAGCTGATGGAGCTCATGGGGTGGCGAGGCTTCCAATCGGACATCACCACCCGGGGCAAGCGGGCGATCGTCCTCAAAGGGCCGAGATCGATATTGGCAGCAGAGAAGGAGCGCCTGGAGAGCTGCCTGCAGTCCATCGCGTGGGAGAGCGTGACGGTAACCGAACCGGGTGCAGTGGACTTCTTCCAAGGGCGGGGGAAGGAGCACCTGGACGCGGCAGCCCGCAATTCCGAGTGCTTCGTCGTGCTGCAAGAGGGCAGTGGGGCAGGGGACCTGCCGGCTTCCCCGGGCAGCGAGGTCCTTGCCACCTACCGCTCGGCAGGCGGGCTGGTGATCACCGTCTGCCGGGGGGACATCACGCGGCAGCAAGTCGACGTGATAGTCAACGCGGCCAACGGAGACCTCCGGCACGGCGGCGGCGTGGCTAAGGCCATCTGCATAGCCGGGGGGCCCGCGATACAGAAAGAAAGCTCGGCTTGGGTCGCCCGACACGGGGCAGTGCCGGTCGGTCAAGCGGCGATGACCGGCGCCGGGAAACTTCCTTGCGCCAGGGTCATCCACGCCGTGGGACCCCAGTGGCGCCTGCGGGACAGCCACGGGGCGGGCGAGGTCAGTGACCTCTTGCGGAGCTCCGTCGCCGCGTCGCTGGAGCTGGCGGAGCAAGCGGGCTTTCGGTCGATCGCCGTCCCGTGCCTGAGCAGCGGGATCTTTGGCGTCCCCAAGGACATTTGCGCCAGCGCCATCGTGTCGGCCATTGAGGGATTCGGCGGGAGCTCGTTGCGGCACATCGCTCTGATCGACATCAACGCCGACGTGCTTTCCGAACTCCAACGGGCCTGCGGGCAGGCCTGGTCTGCAGCCGCCCCCGGAAGCTCGCGCAGTCCGGGCGCCAGATCTCCGACCCTGCCGCCTGACCCCAGGCCCCCGGCACCCACCGTCCAATTGAAAATCATTATCGGGCCCATCGAAGAACAGCAGGTAAGCTTCCAAAACCAAAATACTGCGGATGATATGCAGGTCCACAGCTCCCTGAAGGTAGCAGGCCAGGTGGATAAGGTGGTTAAGAAGGCATACGGAATACTTGCCTTTATTGGCCGAGGCAGGGAATACAAGAGCAGGGGGGGTTATGCTTGAACTGTATAAAACACTGGTTAGGCCACAGCTGGAGTACTGCGTGCACAGTTCTGGTCACCACATTACAGGAAGGATGTGGTTGCACTGGAGAGGGTGCAGAGGAGATTTACCAGGATGTTGCACTAGAGAGGGTGCAGATGAGATTTACCAGGATGTTGCACTGGAGAGGGTGCAGAGGAGATTTACCAGGATGTTGCCGGGACTGGAGAGGGTACAGAGGAGATTTACCAGGATGTTGCACTGGAGAGGGTACAGAGGAGATTTACCAGGATGTTGCACTGGAGAGGGTACAGAGGAGATTTACCAGGATGTTCCACTAGAGAGGGTACAGAGGAGATTTACCAGGATGTTGCACTAGAGAGGGTACAGAGGAGATTTACCAGGATGTTGCACTAGAGAGGGTGCAGATGAGATTTACCAGGATGTTGCACTGGAGAGGGTACAGAGGAGATTTACCAAGATGTTGCACTGGAGAGGGTACAGAGGAGATTTACCAGGATGTTGCACTGGAGAGGGTACAGAGGAGATTTACCAGGATGTTGCACTGGAGAGGGTACAGAGGAGATTTACCAGGATGTTGCACTGGAGAGGGTACAGAGGAGATTTACCAGGATGTTGCACTGGAGAGGGTACAGAGGAGATTTACCAGGATGTTGCACTAGAGAGGGTACAGAGGAGATTTACCAGGATGTTGCACTAGAGAGGGTGCAGAGGAGATTTACCAGGATGAAGCACTGGAGAGGGTATAGAGGAGATTTACCAGGATGTTGCACTAGAGAGGGTGCAGAGGAGATTTACCAGGATGTTGCACTGGAGAGGGTACAGCGGAGATTTACCAGGATGTTGCACTAGAGAGGGTACAGAGGAGATTTACCAGGATGTTGCACGAGAGAGGGTACAGAGGAGATTTACCAGGATGTTGCACGAGAGAGGGTACAGAGGAGATTTACCAGGATGTTGCACTAGAGAGGGTGCAGAGGAGATTTACCAGGATGTTGCACTGGAGAGGGTACAGAGGAGATTTACCAGAATGTTGCACTAGAGAGGGTACAGAGGAGATTTACCAGGATGTTGCACTGGAGAGGGTACAGAGGAGATTTACCAGGATGTTGCACTAGAGAGGGTACAGAGGAGATTTACCAGGATGTTGCACTGGAGAGGGTGCAGAGGAGATTTACCAGGATGTTGCCGGGACTGGAGAATTTTAGCGATGAGGAAAGATTGGATAGGCTGGGGTTGTTTTCCTTGGAACAGAGGAGGCTGAGGGGAGACCTGATTGAGGTGTATAAAATGATGAGGGGCCTGGATAGAGTGGATAGGACGGACCTGTTTCCCTGGGCAGAGGGGTCAACAACCAGGGGGCAGAGATTGAAAGTAATTGGGGGGGGGGAGGTTTAGAGGGGATTTGAGGGGAAATGTCTTCACCCAGAGGGCGGTGGGGGTCTGGAGGGGAACTCACGGCCTGAAAGGGGGGGTAGAGGCAGAAACCCTCACCACATTTGGATGTGCACCTGAAGTGCCGTAACCCGCAGGGCTACGGACCCAGAGCGGGAAAGTGGGATTAGGCCGGGTAGCTCTTGGACACGATGGGCCGAATGGCCTCCTCCCGTGATGTGAATTTCTCTGATTTTATGAAAATCGCACCGATGCAGTCATCAGCTGAACGGAAAAAGAGGCGAGGGTGGGGACCCGAGTCAGACTAGAACGGAGAATGTTCCCCGTATCCCACGAAATGGGAGGCATAGCTAAGACCCATGCAGGTTCCCAGAGCAACACCTTTAATTTGGAGGTAGTGAGTGGAGTCAGTTGTTCAGTGTGAGAACAAGCTCCGTCAGGCGGAGGAGGGTAGTGCTGGGTGGGTACTGTAAGGAGGTAAGCTTGAAAAGAGCCATCCGATTATCCCACACTCCCCTGCTCTACCCCCCCCTTAGCCCTGCACATTTTTGACCCCCTGTTGAAAGTTACTACTAAAGTTAGTAAAGAGGTAAGCGTGCCTTGCTTTGTGACTTTCCTTTTGGAGGTAACATTCTGGGACTGGGTGGGGGCGATGGGGAAAGTGACTGACCTTTCATCCTCCTGGAGTCTGATTCTCAGCCCCCGGACAGAAAGCAAGGCGATGAGCGGCTCCTCGCTCGCCGATACGGGAATGGGGTCGGATGTTGACCCTCGGGTGACCTGGGGTCAGAACCCAGCCCCAGGCAGAGTGGGGGGGGGGGGGCGGGGATTTAGCAGGGATGTTGTAAATCACGAAGGGGTTCCGACCGAGTAGCTACGGAGAAACGGTTTCTCGCGGCAGGACAGTCGGTGACCTGCGGGACACAGATTGGAGATAATCAGCGGCAGAGCCAGAGGGGAGAGGTGAGGAGGAATGTTTTTGCACAGCGAGTTGTTATGATCGGGAACGCGCTGCTTGAAAGGGCGGTGGGAGCAGATTCAGTTGTAACTTTCAAACCGGGAATTGGATAAATACTTGATGGGGGGGGGTGGGGGGGGGATTGCAGGGCGAAGGGGGAAAGAACAGGGGTGTGCAAGACCAATCGGATCGCTCTTTTCAAAGAAACAGTACAGGCATGATGGGCCGAATGGCCTCCTGTTCTGTATGATCGTATGTCCCATTGTAAAAGGACTGGATTCACTTTGCTGCTGTTCTGTCCTTTGTTACTAATGCTGCTCCGTGCCGTTTGTTCACAGTCTGATGTCCTGGTTTCTCCTATTTCTCGTGATCTGAACTTTCATTCCACTCTGATTTCCAACGCAATTATTGCCAAATGTCCATCTCTGAAAAAGCATTTCCAGCAAGGCCAGAACCTAGCCACAGGGGCTGTCAAACAATGTGGTGTCCCGCGTGACTCCAGTTTGAAGTGCAGGTTTATCTACTTTTTCACTTGCGATCTATGGACTGGGTCCCAAGACCAGGACAATCAGGTAACTGGGCTCTGTACTGTGAATGTAAGCTTTTATATATCATTTTTAAAATGTTCCCCAGCAGAGGGTCACTGTGAACCATTGATGAGTTAAATAGGGAACCAATCTTCCAGCGGGCTGAAAGCAACGTCTACTCTTCCATCCATCTATCAATCGTCCGTCCATCCCTCCATCCATCTACTCGTCCATTAATCCATCCCTCCCTCCCTCCCTCCATCCATCCACTCGTCCATTAATCCATTCCTCCCTCCCTCCATCCATCTACTCATCCATTAATCCATCCCTCCCTCCCTCCATCCATCTACTCGTCCATTAATCCATCCCTCCCTCCCTCCATCCATCTACTCATCCATTAATCCATCCCTCCCTCCCTCCATCCATCCACTCATCCATTAATCCCTCCCTCCCTCCCTCCATCCATCCATCTACTCGTCCATTAATCCCTCCCTCCCTCCCTCCATCCATCCACTCGTCCATTAATCCATTCCTCCCTCCCTCCATCCATCTACTCGTCCATTAATCCATCCCTCCCTCCCTACCAGCCTCCCTCCCTGCATTTATCAATCCATCCCTCCCTCCCTCCCTCCACTTACCAATCCATCCCTCCCTCCCTCCCTCCACTTACTAATCCATCCCTCCATCCCTCCATCCATCTACTCGTCCATTAATCCATCCCTCCCTCCCTCCATCCATTTATCAATCCATCGCTCCTCCCTACCAGCCTCCCTCCACCCATCTACTCGTCCATTAATTCATCCCTCCCTCCCTCCCTCCACTTACTAATCCATCCCTCCCTCCCTCCACCCATCTACTCGTCCATTAATCCATCCCTCCCTCCCTCCCTCCACTTACCAATCCATCCCTCCCTCCCTCCACCCATCTACTCGTCCATTAATCCATCCCTCCCTCCCTCCCTCCACTTACCAATCCATCCCTCCCTCCCTCCATCCATCTACTCGTCCATTAATCCATCCCTCCCTCCCTCCCTCCACTTACCAATCCATCCCTCCCTCCCTCCACCCATCTACTCGTCCATTAATCCATCCCTCCCTCCCTCCATCCATTTATCACTCCATCGCTCCTCCCTACCAGCCTCCCTCCATCCATCTACTCGTCCATTAATCCATCCCTCCCTCCCTCCATCCATCTATCAATCCATCGCTCCCTCCCTACCAGCCTCCCTCCATCCATTTATCACTCCCTCCCTGCATTTATCAATCCATCCCTCCCTCCACTTATCAATCCATCCCTCCCTCCCTACCAGCATCCCTCCCTCCATTTATCACTCCCTCCATTTAGCAATCCATCCTTCCCTCCCTACCAGCCTCCATCCATTTATCACTCCCTCCATTTATCAATCCATCCATCCCTCCCTCCCTCCATTTATCAATCCATCCCTCCCTCCCTACCAGCATCCCTCCCTCCATTTATCACTCCCTCCATTTATCAATCCATCCCTCCCTGGCTCTTTCCACCCATCTATCAATCCATCCCTCCCTCCCTACCAGCATCCCTCCCTCCATTTATTACTCCCTCCATTTATCAATCCATCCTTCCCTCCCTCCCTCCATTTATCAATCCATCCCTCCCTCCCTACCAGCATCCCTCCCTCCATTTATTACTCCCTCCATTTATCAATCCATCCCTCCCTGGCTCTTTCCACCCATCTATCAATCCATCCCTCACTCCCTCCCGAACTCCATTTATCCATTCGTGCATCCATTTTGTCCATCTATTCGTCCGTACGCCCAGCCATCACTCCCTCCTCCCTCCTCCCACCCTCCCTCCCATCCATCCATAAACCAGCATAAATGGGTTCAAGAGATATGAGGGTGCGTTTCTGGAGAATGCAAGGATTGGGAGACATCAGCCTGGAGATGCTTGTTGGTGACATGCGAACACATTCTTGACCACTTCACGGGGCTTTCCTACGTGTTGGTGCAAGAGGCAGCCCATTTAGAATAAACGCCTCTGTTCGAATATTGGGCCGAGGGATGTCACGCGAACTCTCTGAGCATCCATCTCTTCATCGCCAACAGTGAATGTCAAGGCCACGGCCAGCGGGCGGGGTCGACCCGGACGAGAGCAAAGAATGGTTTGGTCTTTTCTTTTCTCACTTGTGACGCTTTTATCCCACGCCTCCCCCTCCCCCCACCCCTCAACAGATGCTCCGCCACGGGATCAGGAGTTGCCTCGAAGCCTGCCACAAGGCGTCTCTCTCCTCCATAACATTCCCGCTCGGAGGCTGGTCCTGTCCCAAGGAGGTCGCTGCCAGGGCTCTGCTGGGAGAAGTCCACAGGTTTCAGTCGGAGAATCCACTCACGGTGATAGAGACCGTTCAGATTGCTGTCCATCCGTCCGACGAATCAGGCGCAGTGGTAGGTGCTACGAAATATAGACCATAGGTGCAGGAGTAGGCCATTCGGCCCTTCGAGCCTGCACCACCATTCAATAAGATCATGGCTGATCATTCCCTCAGTACCCCTTTCCTGCTTTCTCTCCATACCTCTTGATCCCTTTAGCCGTAAGGGCCACATCTAACTCCCTCTTGAATACATCCAACGAACTGTGCTTCAACAACTTTCCGTGGGCGAGAATTCCACACGCTGGGAATCTGTGCTCTCGCAAGTAAAAAAAGAGAGATTTGCATGTATCGCAAGATAGGAGGCCATTCAGCCCGATAAGCCTTTTCCGCCATTTAACCAGATCACGGCTGATTGGTGTCTGAACCCCCATCTCCCCACCTTGGATCACGATCCCGTCGTATCTCCCAAAGAAAAATCTGTCAATCTCAGTTTTTAAATTTTCAATTGAACCCTCCCAGCGGGAGAGAGTTCCAGATTTCCACCACCCAGTGTGTGAAGAACTGCTTCCCAATGTCCCCCCTGAACGGCCTTGGCTCCAATTTTAAGGTCGCGCCCCCACCCCCCCCAACACCATCATCATCGCAGGCAGTCCCTCGGAATCGAGGAAGACTTGCCCCCACTCTAACAGTGAGTTCTCAGGTGACTGAACAGTCCAATACGGGAACCACAGTCCCCTGTCACAGGTGGGACAGACAGTGGTTGAGGGAAGGGGAGGGTGGAGAGTCTGGTTTGCCGCACGCTCCAGCGGAGCTGGTCGAGTGTGGTCAGTGCTTCGATGCTGGGGATGTTGGGCCTGGTCGAGGACGCTAACGTTGGTGCGTCTGTCCTCCCGGGGGATTTGCAGGATCTTGCGGAGACAGCGTTGGTGGTATTTCTCCAGCGACTTGAGGTGTCTACTGTACATGGTCCGTGTCTCTGAGCCATACAGGAGGGCGGGTATCACTACAGCCCTGTAGACCATGAGCTGGGGGTGAGGTACCTACTGTACATGGTCCATGTCTCTGAGCCATACAGGAGGGCGGGTATCACTACAGCCCTGTAGACCATGAGCTGGGGGTGAGATACCTACTGTACATGGTCCATGTCTCTGAGCCATACAGGAGGGCGGGTATCACTACAGCCCTGTAGACCGTGAGCTGGGTGGTGGATTTGAGGGCCTGGTCTTCGAACACTCTCTTCCTCAGGCGGCCGAAGGCTGCACTGGCGCACTGGAGGCGGTGTTGGATCTCGTCGCCAATGTCTGCCCTCGCTGACAGTAGGCTCCCCCATCTCCCTCCCCCGCCCTCGCACCACTACCTTATCTTATTCTTTAATTATTTTAAACACCTCGATCAGATCACAACTTAACTGCAATGCACTGTCGGAGGGGCAGTACTGAGGGAGTGCCGCACTGTCGGAGGGGCAGTACTGAGGGAGCCCCGCACTGTCGGAGGGGCAGTACTGAGGGAGTGCCGCACTGTCGGAGGGGCAGTGCTGAGGGAGTGCCGCACTGTCGGAGGGGCAGTACTGAGGGAGTGCCGCACTGTCGGAGGGGCAGTACTGAGGGAGTGCCGCACTGTCGGAGGGGCAGTGCTGAGGGAGTGCCGCACTGTCGGAGGGGCAGTACTGAGGGAGTGCCGCACTGTCGGAGGGGCAGTACTGAGGGAGTGCCGCACTGTCGGAGGGGCGGTACTGAGGGAGTGCCGCACTGTCGGAGGGGCGGTACTGAGGGAGCGTCGCATTGTCGGAGGGGCAGTACTGAGGGAGTGCCGCACTGTCGGAGGGGCAGTACTGAGGGAGCGCCGCACTGTCAGAGGGGTAGTACTGAGGGAGTGCCGCACTCTCGGAGGGGCAGTGCTGAGGGAGTGCCGCACTGTCGGAGGGGCAGTACTGAGGGAGTGCCGCACTGTCGGAGGGGCAGTACTGAGGGAGTGCCGCACTGTCGGAGGGGCGGTACTGAGGGAGCGTCGCACTGTCGGAGGGGCAGTACTGAGGGAGCGTCGCACTGTCGGAGGGGCAGTACTGAGGGAGTGCCGCACTGTCGGAGGGGCAGTACTGAGGGAGTGCCGCACTGTCGGAGGGGCAGTACTGAGGGAGCGCCGCACTGTCAGAGGGGTAGTACTGAGGGAGTGCCGCACTCTCGGAGGGGCAGTGCTGAGGGAGTGCCGCACTGTCGGAGGGGCAGTACTGAGGGAGTGCCGCACTGTCGGAGGGGCAGTACTGAGGGAGCCCTGCACTGTCGGAGGGGCAGTACTGAGGGAGCGCCGCACTGTCGGAGGGGCAGTACTGAGGGAGCGCCGCACTGTCGGAGGGGCAGTACTGAGGGAGTGCCGCACTGTCGGAGGGGCAGTACTGAGGGAGTGCCGCACTGTCGGAGGGGCAGTGCTGAGGGAGCGCCGCACTTTCGGAGGGGCAGTATTGAGGGAGCGCCGCACTGTCGGAGGGTCAGTACTGAGGGAGCGCCGCACTGTCGGAGGGGCAGTACTGAGGGAGCGCCGCACTGTCGGAGGGGCAGTACTGAGGGAGTGCCGCACTGTCTGAGGGGTAGTACTGAAGGAGCGCCGCACTGTCGGAGGGGCAGTACTGAGGGAGCACCGCACTGTCGGAGAGGCAGTACTGAGGGAGTGCCGCACTGTCGGAGGGGCAGTACGAGGGAGCGCTGCACTGTCGGAGGGGCAGTACTGAGGGAGTGCCGCACTGTCGGAATGGCAGTATTGAGGGAGTGCCACACTGTTGGAGGGGCAGTACTGAGGGAGTGCCGCACTGTCGGAGTGGCAGTATTGAGGGAGTGCCACACTGTCGGAGGGGCAGTACTGAGGGAGTGCCGCACTGTCGGAGTGGCAGTATTGAGGGAGTGCCACACTGTCGGAAGGGCAGTACTGAGGGAGTGCTGCACTGTCGGAGGGGCAGTACTGAGGGAGTGCCGCACTGTCGGAGGGGCAGTACTGAGGGAGTGCCGCACTGTTGGAGGGGCAGTACTGAGGGAGCCCCGCACTGTCGGAGGGGCAGTACTGAGGGAGTGCCGCACTGTCGGAGGGGCAGTACTGAGGGAGTGCCGCACTGTCGGAGGGGCAGTACTGAGGGAGCCCCGCACTGTCGGAGGGGCGGTACTGAGGGAGCGCCGCACTTTCGGAGGGGCAGTACTGAGGGAGCGCCACATTGTCGGAGGGGCAATACTGAGGGAGTGCTGCCCTTCTGGAGGCATTAATTCGAGGGCGCTGGGCTTCTCTTCGGAGATGGGATGTAAACGATTCCTCGCCCACTGCTAGAAAAAGATTATCTGGTCATGATCACATAAGAAATTGGAGCAGGCGTCGGCCATTCGGCCCCTCGAGCCTGCTTCACCATTCAATACGATCATGGCTGATCTCTGACCTCAACTCCACTTTCCCGCCCGCTCCCCATCTCCCTCGATTCCCCTCGACTCCAAAAATCTACCGATCTCAGACTTGAATATATTCAGAGACTGAGCCTCCACAGCCCTGTGGGGCAGAGAATTCCAAAGATTCACCCCCCTCTGAGTAAAGAAATTCCTGCTGATCTCTGAGTGAAATGGCCGACCCCTTATCCTGAGACTGTGCCCTCTGGTTCGAGACATTCCAGCCCGGGGGGAAACAACCTCTCAGTATCTACCCTGTCAATCCCCTTCAGACTCTTGTATGTTTCAACGAGATGACCTTTCATTCTTCTAAACTCCAGAGTGTCGGCCCAATCTGCTCAATCTCTCATCAAAGGACAGCCCACTTATCCCAGGAATCAATCGCGCGAACTTCTCCCTGGCAAGTATATCCTTCCTTAGATAAGGAGACCCAAACTGTGCGCAGTACTCCAGGTGTGGTCTCACCAAGGCCCTGTACAGTTGTAGCAAGACTTCTTTACTCTTATACTCAAACCCCCTTGCAATAAAGGACAACGTTCCATTTGCCTTCCTTACTGCTTGCTGTACCTGCATGCTCGCTTTGTGGGGTTTTTTTTGCACAAGACACACCCAAATCTCTCTGAACACCAACATTTAAACGTTTCTCACCATTTAAAAAGGATTCTGTTTTTCTAATCTTCCGACCAAAGTGAATAACCCCACATTTTCCCACATTAAGAACGTCAGAAATAGGAGCAGGAGTTGGCCATTCGGCCCCTCGAGCCTGCTCCGCCATTTAATACGACCATGGCTGATCCGATCATGGACTCAGCTCCACTTCCCCGCCCGCTCCCCATAACCCTTCACTCCCTTATCGCTCAAAAATCTGTCCATCTCCACCTTAAATATATTCAATGACCCAGCCTCCACAGCTCTCTGGGGCAGAGAATTCCACAGATTTACAACCCTCTGAGAGAAGAAATTCCTCCTCATCCCAGTTTTAAATGGGCGGCCCCTTATTCTGAGACCGTGCCCCCTAGTTCTAGTCTCCCCCATCAGTGGGAACATCCTCTCTGCATCCACCTTGTCGAGCCCCCCTCATAATCTGATACGTTTCGATAAGATCACCTCTCATTCTTCTGAACTCCAATGAGTAGAGGCCCAACCTCCTCAACCTTTCCTCATAAGTCAACCTCCTCATCCCCGGAATCAACCGAGTGAACCTTCTCTGAACTGCCTCCAAAGCAAGTATATCCTTCCTTAAATACGGAGACCAGAACTGCACGCAGTACTCCAGGTGTGGCCTCACCAATACCCTGTATAACTGCACGCAGTACTCCAGGTGCGGCCTCACCAATACCCTGTATAACTGCACGCAGTACTCCAGGTGTGGCCTCACCAATACCCTGTATAACTGCACGCAGTACTCCAGGTGTGGCCTCACCAATACCCTGTGTAACTGCACGCAGTACTCCAGGTGCGGCCTCACCAATACCCTGTATAACTGCACGCAGTACTCCAGGTGCGGCCTCACCAATACCCTGTATAACTGCACGCAGTACTCCAGGTGTGGCCTCACCAATACCCTGTATAACTGCACGCAGTACTCCAGGTGCGGCCTCACCAATACCCTGCAGGACTTCTCTGATTTTATACTCCATCCCCCTAAATGCTGAGAACCATAGACGGCAGGATTCGAACCTGCGCAGGGGTCTTATTGAAACGTATAAGACTAGAATTCTAGTCCGTCGCCTTAACCACTCGGCCGGCCACCTTATTGCCCACTCACTTAGTCTATCTATGTCCCTTTGCAGATGCTTTGTGTTCTCCTTACTGTCCCACCTAGCTTTGTATCGTCAACAAACTAGGACCTTCATCTCGGTCATTAATAGAGATTGTAAATAGTTGAGGCCCCAACACTGATCCCTGCGGCACCCCATTAGTTACAGCCTGCCAACCCGAAAATGAACCATCTATCCCTTGTGTATGTTTTCTGTCCAATTAACTAATCATCAAAAACCTCTTATTACCTCCAATCCCATGAGCCCTTATCTTGTGTAATAATCTTTTATGTGGCACCTTATCGAATGACTTTTTGAACGCCAACAATACTTCCTCTTTGGTTCCCCTTTATCTAACTTGCTACTTACATCCTCAAAAACCTCTCAACATATTTGTCAAACACGATTTTCCTTTCGTAAAATCCCAAAATGCTGTGCGATCTTGCTGTACGCAGATTGGCTGCTGCGTTTCCCACATGATGAACAGTGAGCACACTTCAAAAGCACGTCAATGGCTGTGAAGCGCTTTCTGTCATCCAGATCCCAGAGGGTCAAAGGTTAGTGTCTGACCGACCGTCCAGTCCCCCCCACCCATCAGGGAGAGCTGGCCGACATCTCCCTCTGTCGCTGGGCTGGATTTGACCCCAGGTCTCCAGAGGGTGAGAGGTCAGTGTCTGACCCATGCCCCACGAGTCAATCCTTTTGGCTAAGATCATGCGTAACTGACCTGACAGGGGAGTAGCCACCATGACCTCCGGGTGGTTCTCCCTGGATCAGGAAGGTATATGCTTGCTTTTTTGGAAACAGGAGGTGGGTGGGGTGGCTTGACCCATCCACCTCCACGGAGGTGTGTGGGGGACCTGACCCATCCACCTCCATGGCACGAACCTGGTATTGCAGTACTTCCAGGAACGGTGCAGTGGCTCTAGGCCTTTTGGCTAAGAGCATTGGCGCAGAGTGATCCTTGGCGTGTGCAAGGTGACCTCTGGCGTTTGTGATTTGACAAAGAATTGGAACAATTGGCTACGAATTGAAAAAAAAAAAAAAAATGCCCCACGAGTCAATAGCGAGCCAGATCGACAGCAAACGATGGACACCGGTGGCTCTGACCGAACGTTTCTTTATATCCACAGATTCTTCGGGAAATTCAAGAGGGCCACCAACAGATGAGAGCTGACACGATGGGCAGCAAGAGTCAGAGTGAGGAAATTGCGGAGAGGGAGTGGGGAATGTATTTGGGGAGAGGTGGGGAAAGTTACTGATAATGTTGAAGGATTTTCACTCTGTGGCGACGAAGGAATGACAATGTAGGTCCAACTCGGGATAGTCGTACTATGTCGGCCATGGTGCAGTGGACCACTCTCTCGCCTCAAATTCAGAAGGTCGTGGGTTCGATCCCCACTCCAATCACACCCCGTAATCCAGGCTGAGGCTCCTCACTGCCAGTACTGAGGGAGTGCCGCACTGTCGGAGGGGCAGTACTGAGGGAGTGCCGCACTGTCAGAGGGGCAGTACTGAGGGAGCGCCGCACTGTCGGAGGGGCAGTACTGAGGGAGTGCAGCACTGTCAGAGGGGCAGTACTGAGGGAGTGCCGCACTGTCGGAGGGGCAGTACTGAGGGTGTGCCGCACTGTCGGAGGGGCAGTACTGAGGGGGCGCCGCACTGTCGGAGGGGCAGTACTGAGGGAGTGCCGCACTGTCGGAGGGGCAGTACTGAGGGACCGCCGCACTGTCGGAGGGGCAGTACTGAGGGAGCGCCGCACTGTCGGAGGGGCAGTACTGAGGGAGTGCCGCACTGTCGGAGGGGCAGTACTGAGGGAGAGCCGCACTGTCGGAGGGGCAGTACTGAGGGAGTGCCGCACTGTCGGAGGGGCAGTACTGAGGGAGTGCCGCACTGTTGGACATGCGTCTTTCGGGATGAATCATGAAGACGAGGCCTCCGTCTACGCTCTCAGCTGGGATGCAAAAGATCCCACATCCACTATTCCGAAAAAGAGCAGGGGGATTCTCTGTGGTGTCCTGGGGCCCAGTATTTATCCCTCAACCAGCAGCACTAAAAAGCAGATTATCTGCTCATTCGTCTAGTTGCTGTTTTTGGGAGCTTGCTGTGCACAAAATAGCTGCTGCGTTTCCCACACTGCAACAGCAGCTACACTCTGAAAAGTGCTTCATTGGCTGACAAGTGCTCTCCTGAAGTGGTGGAAGGGAATGTAGAAAGGTCCATTCCTGAATACTGTCAGACACTGCACTAAGGTATCGAATTTTTCTCCAATCCCAGGTTCATTTTATTATTCATTGTCAACTTCAGTGGATATGGTGAGGATTAATGTCGGGGATATCATTCTCCAAATCGCCCGTGGCGATATCACCAAGGAAGCAAGTGACATCATCGTCAACTCGACAAGCAGTAATCCACCTCGAAACGGTAAAGGAATCACTTTGAATCATATCTCTGCCGTATCACCGCGTTATATATTTATAATCTAAAGGGAGCAATGTAAAATTTCAGGTCCCTTGATAAGGTTCAGCACGGGGTTAGATACAGAGTAAAGCTCCCTCTACACTGTCCCATCAAACATTCCCAGGGCAGGTACAGCACGGGGTTAGATACAGAGTAAAGCTCCCTCTACACTGTCCCATCAAACACTCCCAGGGCAGGTACAGCACGGGGTTAGATACAGAGTAAAGCTCCCTCTACACTGTCCCATCAAACACTCCCAGGGCAGGTACAGGGGGTTAGATACAGAGTAAAGCTCCCTCTACACATCCCATCAAACATTCCCAGGGCAGGTACAGGGGGTTAGATACAGAGTAAAGCTCCCTCTACACATCCCATCAAACACTCCCAGGGCAGGTACAGGAGGTTAGATACAGAGTAAAGCTCCCTCTACACTGTCCCATCAAACGCTCCCAGGGCAGGTACAGGGGTTTAGATACAGAGTAAAGCTCTCTCTACATTGCCCCATCAAACACTCCCAGGGCAGGTACAGCACGGCTTAGAGTTCCAGTGCAGTCACAACACTGGCATCCTTCTCAAACTCACCAGGTATGTCCAGTCCACAAAAAGCCGGACAAATCCAATCTGACCAATTACCACCCCATCAGTCCACTCTCAATCATCAGCAATGTGATGGAAGGGGTCGTCGACAGGGCTATCAAGCGGCACTTACTCACCAATAACCTGCTCACCGATGCTCAGTTTGGGTTCTGCCAGGACCCCTCGGCCCCAGACCTCACTACAGCCTTGGTCCAAACATGGACACACGAGCTGAATTCCAGAGGGGAGGTGAGAGAGACTGCCCTCGACATCAAGGCCGCATTTGACCGAGTGTGGCTTCAATTAACCGAATAAAACTGAAGTCAATGGGAATTAGGGGGGAAACTCTCCACTGGCTGGAGTCATACCCAGCACACAGGGAGATGGTTGTGGTGGTTGGAGGTCAGTCCCGACAGCCCCAGGACATCGCTGCAGGAGTTCCTCAGGGCAGTGTCCTAGGCCAAGCACCCTCAGCTGGTTCATCAATGACCTTCCCTCCATCATAAGGTCAGAAGTGGGGATGTTCGCTGATGACTGCACAGTGTTCAGTTCCATTCACAACTCCCCAGATAATGGAGCAGTCCGTGCCCACATACAGCAAGACCTGGTCAACATTCAGGCTTGGGCTGGTAAGTGGCAAGTAACATTCGCACCACACAAGTGCCAGGCAATGACCATCTCCAACAAGCGAGAGTCTAACCACCGCCCCATGACATTCAATGGCATTCCCATCGCCGAATCCCTCACCATCAACATCCTGGGGGTCACCATTGACCAGAAACTGAACTGGACCAGCCACAGAAATACTGTGGCCACAAGAGCAGGTCAGAGGCTGGGTATTCTGTGGTGAGTGTCTCACCTCCTGACTCCCCAAAGCCTTTCAAACATAAGAACATCAGAAACAGGAGCAGGAGTCGGCCATTCGGCCCCTCGAGCCTGCTCCGCCATTTAATACGATCATGGCTGATCTGATCATGGACTCAGCTCCACTTCCCCGCCCGCTCCCCATAACCCTTCACTCCCTTATCGCTCAAAAATCTGTCTATCTCCACCTTAAATATATTCAATGACCCAGCCTCCACAGCTCTCTGGGGCAGAGAATTCCACAGATTTACAACCCTCTGAGAGAAGAAATTCCTCCTCATCTCAGTTTTAAATGGGCGGCCCCTTATTCTAAGACCATGCCCCCTAGTTCTAGTCTCCCCCATCAGTGGGAACATCCTCTCTGCATCCACCTTGTCGAGCCCCCCTCATAATCTGATACGTTTCGATAAGATCACCTCTCATTCTTCTGAACTCCAATGAGTAGAGGCCCAACCTACTCATAAGTCAACCCCCTCATCTCCGGAATCAACCGAGTGAACCTTCTCTGAACTGCCTCCAAAGCAAGTATATCCTTCCGTAAATACGGACAGCAAAACTGCACGCAGTACTCCAGGTGTGGCCTCACCAATACCCTGTATAACTGGAGTAAGACTTCCCTGCTTTTATACTCCATCCCCTTTGGAATAAAGTCCAAGATACCATTGGCCTTCCTGATCACTTGTTGTACCTGCAGACTAACTTATATATGCAGACTATAGACATACTCTCTGTGTAGTCACTGTATAGTTGCAGAAGATGGAGACTTGTTACCTGATGTACTATCAATCAGGTTTACACGGTGTATATACATACTGGCACCACTAGAGGGTGCAACTGGTGGAGACCGGGGTTTCCTGGCAGGGGCTGTATAAAAGGGGAGCCACTATGCTTGTGCCTCACTCTGGAGTTACGAGTAAAGGACCAAGGTCACTACAGTTTGAGTACAACACATTGCCTCGTGGAGTCATTCATAGGTACATTGCAGACATGACACTAACCTTTTGTGTACAAGTAACCCTCAGGTCCCGCTGTACTGCAGCACTCTGCAATCTTTCTCCATTTAAATAATAACTTGCTCTTTGATTCTATTCTTTCAAAGTGCATGACCTCACACTGTCCAACATTATACTCCATCGGCCAAATGTTTACCCACTCACTGAGCCTGTCTGTGTCCTTTTGCAGATTTTTTGTGTCCTCCTCACACATTGCTTTTCCTCCCATCTTTGTATCGTCAGCAAACTTGTCTGCGTTACACTCAGTCCCTTCTTCCAAGTCGTTAATATAGATTGTAAATAGTTGGGGCCCCAGCACTGATCCCTGTGACACCCCACTAGTTACTGATTGCCAACCAGAGAATGAACCATTTATCCCGACTCTCTGTTCTCTGTTAGTTAACCAATCCTCTATCCGTGCTAATATATTACCCCCAACCCCCGTGAACTTTTATCTTGTGCAGTAACCTTTTATGTGGCACCTTGTCAAATGCCTTCTGGAAATCCAAATACACCACATCCACTGGTTCCCCTTTATCCACCCTGTTCATTACATCCTCAAAGAACTCCAACAAATTTGTCAAACATGACTTCCCCGTCATAAATCCATGGTGACTCTGCCTGACCGAATTTTGCTTTTCCAAATATCCTGCTACTGCTTCTTTAATAATGGACTCCAACATTTTCCCAACCACAGACGTTAGGCTAACTGGTCTATAGTTTCCTGCTTTCTGTCTGCCTCCTTTTTTAAATAGCGGCGTTACATTTACAGTTTTCCACCATCGACAA
This sequence comes from Pristiophorus japonicus, assembly GCF_044704955.1. Taxonomy (NCBI): domain Eukaryota; kingdom Metazoa; phylum Chordata; class Chondrichthyes; family Pristiophoridae; genus Pristiophorus; species Pristiophorus japonicus. The sequence continues at coordinate 8,980,617 of NC_091999.1, read as the reverse complement.
GACACCAGTCAGGAGTGTGAGGGAACACCCCCCACTTTGCCTGGATTGTGCAGCTCCAACAACACTCGAGGAGCTCGACACCATCCAGGACAAAGCAGCCCACTCGATCGGCACGCTACCCACTACCCTCAACACTCACTCCCTCCACCACCCTCAACACTCACTCCCTCCACCACCTACAACACTCACTCCCTCCCTCCACCACCCTCAACACTCACTCCCTCCACCACCCTCAACACTCACTCCCTCCACCACCCTCAACACTCACTCCCTCCACCACCCTCAACACTCACTCCCTCCACCACCTACAACACTCCCTCCCTCCACCACCCTCAACACTCACTCCCTCCACCATCCTCAACACTCACTCCCTCCACCACCTACAACACTCACTCCCTCCACCACCCTCAACACTCACTCCCTCCACCACCCTCAACACTCACTCCCTCCACCACCTACAACACTCACTCCCTCCACCACCCTCAACACTCACTCCCTCCACCACCCTCAACACTCACTCCCTCCACCTCCAACACTCACTCCCTCTACCACCTACAACACTCACTCCCTCCACCACCCTCAACACTCACTCCCTCCACCATCCTCAACACTCACTCCCTCCACCACCTACAACACTCACTCCCTCCACCACCTACAACACTCACTCCCTCCACCACCCTCAACACTTACTCCCTCCACCACCCTCAACACTCACTCCCTCCACCACCCTCAACACTCACTCCCTCCACCACCTACAACACTCATCCCTCCACCACCCTCAACACTCACTCCCTCCACCACCTACAACACTCACTCCCTCCACCACCCTCAACACTCACTCCCTCCACCACCCTCAACACTCACTCCCTCCACCACCCTCAACACTCACTCCCTCCACCACCTACAACACTCACTCTCTCCACCACCCCCAACACTCACTCCCTCCACCACCCTCAACACTCACTCCCTCCACCACCCTCAACACTCACTCCCTCCACCACCCTCAACACTCACTCTCTCCACCACCAACAACACTCACTCCCTCCACCACCTACAACACTCACTCCCTCCACCACCCTCAACACTTACTCCCTCCACCACCCTCAACACTCACTCCCTCCACCACCCTCAACACTCACTCCCTCCACCACCTACAACACTCACTCCCTCCACCACCCTCAACACTCACTCCCTCCACCACCTACAACACTCACTCCCTCCACCACCCTCAACACTCACTCCCTCCACCACCCTCAACACTCACTCCCTCCACCACCCTCAACACTCACTCCCTCCACCACCTACAACACTCACTCTCTCCACCACCCCCAACACTCACTCCCTCCACCACCCTCAACACTCACTCCCTCCACCACCCTCAACACTCACTCCCTCCACCACCCTCAACACTCACTCTCTCCACCACCTACAACACTCACTTCCTCAACCACCCTCAACACTCACTCCCTCCACCACCCTCAACGCTCACTCCCTCCACCACCCTCAACACTCACTCCCTCCACCACCCTCAACACTCACTCCCTCCACCACCTACACCACTCACTCCCTCCACCACCTACAACACTCACTCCCTCCACCACCTACAACACTCACTCCCTCCACCACCTACAACACTCACTCCCTCCACCACCTACAACACCCACTCCCTCCACCACCCTCAACACTCACTCCCTCCACCACTTACAACACTCACTCTCTCCACCACCCTCAACACTCACTCCCCCCACCACCTACAACACTCACTCCCTCCACCACCTACAACACTCACTCCCTCCACCACCCTCAACACTCATTCCCTCCACCACCTACAACACTCACTCCCTCCACCACCCTCAACACTCACTCCCTCCACCACCTACAACACTCACTCCCTCCACCACCTACAACACTCACTCCCTCCACCATCCTCAACACTCACTCCCTCCACCATCCTCAACACTCACTCCCTCCACCACCTACAACACTCACTCCCTCCACCACCTACAACACTCACTCCCTCCACCACCCTCAACACTTACTCCCTCCACCACCCTCAACACTCACTCCCTCCACCACCCTCAACACTCACTCCCTCCACCACCCTCAACACTCACTCCCTCCACCACCTACAACACTCACTCTCTCCACCACCTCCAACACTCACTCCCTCCACCACCTACAACACTCACTCCCTCCACCACCCTCAACACTCACTCCCTCCACCACCCTCAACACTCACTCCCTCCACCACCCTCAACACTCACTCCTTCCACCACCTACAACACTCACTTCCTCAACCACCCTTAACACTCACTCCCTCCACCACCCTCAACGCTCACTCCCTCCACCACCCTCAACACTCACTCCCTCCACCACCCTCAACACTCACTCCCTCCACCACCTACACCACTCACTCCCTCCACCACCTACAACACTCACTCCCTCCACCACCTACAACACTCACTCCCTCCACCACCTCTACAACACTCACTCCCTCCACCACCTACAACACCCACTCCCTCCACCACCCTCAACACTCACTCCCTCCACCACTTACAACACTCACTCTCTCCACCACCCTCAACACTCACTCCCCCCACCACCTACAACACTCACTCCCTCCACCACCTACAACACTCACTCCCTCCACCACCCTCAACACTCATTCCCTCCACCACCTACAACACTCACTCCCTCCACCACCTACAACACTCACTCCCTCCACCACCCTCAACACTCACTCCCTCCACCACCTCCAACACTCACTCCCTCCACCACCTCCAAAACTCACTCCCTCCACCACCCTCAACACTCACTCCCTCTACCACCGACAACACTCACTCCCTCCACCACCTACAACACTCACTCCCTCCACCACCCTCAACACTCACTCCCTCCACCACCTACAACACTCACTCCCTCCACCACCTACAACACTCACTCCCTCCACCACCTACAACACTCACTCCCTCCACCACCTACAACACTCACTCCCTCCACCACCCTCAACACTCACTCCCTCCACCACCTACAACACTCACTCCCTCCACCACCCTCAACACTCACTCCCTCCACCACCCTCAACACTCACTCCCTCCACCACCAACAACACTCACTCCCTCCACCACCCTCAACACTCACTCCCTCCACCACCTACAACACTCACTCCCTCCACCACCTACAACACTCACTCCCTCCACCACCTACAACACTCACTCCCTCCACCACCAACAACACTCACTCCCTCCACCACCTACAACACTCACTCCCTCCACCACCTACAACACCCACTCCCTCCACCACCCTCAACACTCACTCCCTCCACCACTTACAACACTCACTCCCTCCACCACCCTCAACACTCACTCCCCCCACCACCTACAACACTCACTCCCTCCACCACCTACAACACTCACTCCCTCCACCACCCTCAACACTCATTCCCTCCACCACCTACAACACTCACTCCCTCCACCACCCTCAACACTCACTCCCTCCACCACCTACAACACTCACTTCCGCCACCACCTACAACACTCACTCCCTCCACCACCCTCAACACTCACTCCCTCCACCACCTACAACACTCACTCCCTCTACCACCCTCAACACTCACTCCCTCCACCACCTCCAACACTCACTCCCTCCACCACCTCCAACACTCACTCCCTCCACCACCCTCAACACTCACTCCCTCCACCACCCTCAACACTCACTCCCTCCACCACCCTCAACACTCACTCCCTCCACCACCCACAACACTCACTCCCTCCACCACCTACAACACTCACTCCCTCCACCACCTACAACACTCACTCCCTCCACCACCGACAACACTCACTCCCTCCACCACCTACAACACTCACTCCCTCCACCACCTACAACACTCACTCCCTCCACCACCTACAACACTCACTCCCTCCACCACCTACAACACTCACTCCCTCCACCACCGACAACACTCACTCCCTCCACCACCCTCAACACTCACTCCCTCCACCACCCTCAACACTCACTCCCTCCACCACCTACAACACTCACTTCCTCCACCACCTACAACACTCACTCCCTCCACCACCGGCGCCCCCTGGCTGCAGTGTGTACCATCTACAAGATGCACTGCAGCAACTCGCCAAGGCTTCTTCGGCAGCACCTCCCAAACCCGCGACCTCTACCCGCCTAGAAGGACAAGGGCAGCAGGCGCATGGGAACATCATCACCTCCACGTTCCCCTCCCAGTCACACACCATCCTGACTGGGAAATATATCGGCCGTTCCTTCACCGTCGCTGGGTCACAATCCTGGAACTCCCTCCCTAACAGCACTGTGGGAGCACCTTCACCACACGGACTGCAGCGGTTCAAGAAGGCGGCTCACCACCACCTTCTCAAGGGGCAATAAATGCCGGCCTTGGCCAGCGACGCCCACATCCTGTAAATGAATTTTCAAAAATGAGCTTCCTCTACACTGTCCCATCAATCTATAGGCCGGTCAGTTTAATCTCGGGAGTGGGGAACCTTTTAGAAACAGGAATCAAGAACAACATTAACACCCTCTTGGACAAGTGTGGATTCATTAAGGAGAGCCAGCACAGATTTGTGAAAGGCTAATTGTGTTTAACCGACTCGATTGAGACTTTGGACGAGGGTAACAGAGAGGTTTGACGAGGGCAATGAGGTTGACGAGGTGTGCATGGATTTCCAGAAGGCGTTCGACAAAGTGGCACATGATAAGTTTGCCAGCAAAGTTGAGGCCCATGGAGTACAAGGCACAATGGCAGCATGGATACAAATTGGCTCAGTGACCGGAAACAGAGAGTAGGGGTGAACGGTTGTTGTTCGGACTGGAGGAAGGTATACAGTGGTGTTCCCCGGGGCTCGGTACTGGGACCACTGCTTGTCTTCATATACATTAATGACTTGGATTTGGGTGTACAGGGAACAATTTCAAAATTTGCCGATGGCACAAAACTTGAGGTATAGTGAACAGTGAGGAGGACAATGAGGGACTTCAGGAGCTGGTGAAATGGGAAGACACGTGGGAGATTAAATTTACCACCGAAAAGTGAGAAGTGCGAAAGGATGAGGAGTGGAGCTACAAACTAAAGGGTACAATCCCAATGAGGGGTTTATGAACAGAGAGACCTAGTTCTTTCTTTAAATTCTTTCTGTTTCATTTTGTTTCCTGATTCCCTTTCTTGCAGGAGTTTCACGAGCGATCTGCGCTGCATCTGGCCTCGGTAATGAGGAACGAGTGCATACAGGTAACTCTGCTTTTCATTCAAAGGATGTGACATCTTTACAGTACAAAGGCCAAGCACCACACTGTCGGAGGGGCGGTACTGAGGGAGTGCCGCACTGTCGGAGGGGCAGTACTGAGGGAGTGCTGCACTGTCGGAGGGGCAGTACTGAGGGAGTGCTGCACTGTCGGAGGGGCGGTACTGAGGGAGCGCCGCACTGTCTGAGGGGCAGTACTGAGGGAGTGCTGCACTGTCGGAGGGGCAGTACTGAGGGAGTGCCGCACTGTCGGAGGGGCAGTACTGAGGGAGTGCCGCACTGTCTGAGGGGCAGTACTGAGGGAGTGCCGCACTGTCTGAGGGGCAGTACTGAGGGAGTGGCGCACTGTCAGAGGGGCAGTACCGAGGGAGTGCCGCACTGTCTGAGGGGCAGTACTGAGGGAGTGCCACATTGTCAGAGGGGCAGTACCGAGGGAGCGCCGCACTGTCTGAGGGGCAGTACTGAGGGAGCGCCGCACTGTCGGAGGGGCAGTGCTGAGGGAGTGCCGCACTGTCTGAGGGGCAGTACTGAGGGAGTGCCGCACTGTCGGAGGGGCAGTACTGAGGGAGTGCCGCACTGTCGGAGGGGCAGTACTGAGGGAGTGCTGCACTGTCGGAGGGGCAGTACTGAGGGAGTGCCGCACTGTCGGAGGGGCAGTACTGAGGGAGTGCCGCACTGTCGGAGGGGCAGTACTGAGGGAGTGCTGCACTATCGGAGGTGATGGATACAGATTCAATAGTAGCCTTCAATAGGTAATTGTATAAATACTTCAAGGAGAAAGAATTTGCAGAGATATGGGGAAAGAGCAGAGGAGCAGGACAAACTATTTCTGTGCGAAGGAGACGCTGCAGATTCGATGGGCCGAATGGCCTCCTTCGTGCTGCATTATTCTATGATTACTTTCCCCTCTCTCTCTCTCCCTCCCAGCCAACTACTCAAATGGGGAATTCTTATTAACGGAGCCGGGCAGATTAAAATGCAAAGAGATCTTGCACGTGTGTGGTTATGATGACCTTGAGATGATAAAGAAAGTAGTGAAGAATGTCCTACATCATTGCACCAGACTGGGTTACAAGTCTGTCTCCTTCCCAGCAATTGGAACAGGTAGGTACTGGACGGTTGCAGAATTGGTCACATATCTGTGCTGGCTGTGGCTCACAGGGTAGCTCTCTCTCTCTCTCTCTCTCTCTCTCTCTCTCTCTCTCTCTCTCTCTCTCGCTCTCTCTCTCTCTCTCTCATTCAGCTTCTGAGTCAGAAGCTCACGGGTTCAAGTCCCTACTCCAGAGAACTGCACCCAAAATCTGGGTCGTCATTCCCATATTTGCTGGTAACTGAGGGAGTGCCGTACTGTCGGAGGGGCGGTACTGAGGGAACGCCGCACTGTCGGTGGGGCAGTACTGAGGGAGCACCGCACTGTCGGAGGGGCAGTACTGAGGGAGAGCCGCACTGTGGGAGGGGCAGTACTGAGGGAGTGCCGCACTGTCGGAGGGGCAGTACTGAGGGAGAGCCGCACTGTCGGAGGGGCAGTACTGAGGGAGCGCCGCACTGTCAGAGGGGCAGTACTGAGGGAGTGCCGCACTGTCGGAGCGGCAGTACTGAGGGAGCACCGCACTGTCGGAGGGGCAGTACTGAGGGAGTGCCGCACTGTGGGAGGGGCAGTACTGAGGGAGAGCCGCACTGTCGGAGGGGCAGTACTGAGGGAGAGCCGCACTGTCGGTGGGGCAGTACTGAGGGAGTGTCGCACTGTCGGAGGGGCAGTACTGAGGGAGTGCCGCACTGTCGGTGGGGCAGTACTGAGGGAGCACCGCACTGTCGGAGGGGCAGTACTGAGGGAGCACCGCACTGTCGGAGGGGCAGTACTGAGGGAGCGCCGCACTGTCGGTGGGGCAGTACTGAGGGAGTGCCGCACTGTCGGAGGGGCAGTACTGAGGGAGCGCCGCACTGTCGGAGGGGCAGTACTGAGGGAGTGTCGCACTGTCGGAGGGGCAGTACTGAGGGAGTGCCGCACTGTCGGTGGGGCAGTACTGAGGGAGTGTCGCACTGTCGGAGGGGCGGTACTGAGGGAGCACCGCACTGTCGGAGGGGCAGTACTGAGGGAGTGCCGCACTGTCGGAGGGGCAGTACTGAGGGAGCGCCGCACTGTCGGAGGGGCAGTACTGAGGGAGCGCCGCACTGTCGGAGGGGCAGTACTGAGGGAGCGCCGCACTGTCGGAGGGGCAGTACTGAGGGAGAGCCGCACTGTCGGAGGGGCAGTACTGAGGGAGTGCCGCACTGTCGGAGGGAACGCCGCACTATCTATTGTGCCATCTTTCGGGATGAGACATTAAACCCGAGGTTGTCCCTGCTGCCCTCTTGGGTGAGACGCAGAAGATCTCTGGGCCACTATTTTGAACAGGAGCTCGGGGGAATTCTCGCTGGGAGGCCCCCAATTTTTATCTCCTCAGTCGAGATCACAAAAAAAAGCAGATAATCTGATCATTGATGACATTGCCGTTTGTGAGGGCTCACTGCCATGTCTCCCCTACAGGTAGGGGCTGGGGTCTCTGGTCTGGGGACTTTGTGACCCACGGCCTTCTGACCTTCAGGGGTGAGAGAGAAAGCGCGATTGAAGTGAAGCCCACCTGAACCCCTTAACGCTTTTGTACTTCTTGTTCTGAAGGACAGGGCAACTTAAAGCCAGAGATTGTCGCTGAGGCCATGTTCGATGCCATTGCCTCCGTAGCCCAGGAACGCTCACAAGCTCAGGTCCGACTGGTCCGCATTGTAATACTAGACACCTTCATCTTCGGCACCTTCGCAGCCAGGTTGGCAAATCGACTGGAGGAGGCATCGTCACCTGCCAACCACCTGAAAGGTAATCCTTCCAGCTCTTCTTTTAACCACACACAACTTGCATTTATATAGCGCATCGCCAAATGTCCCCAATGCATTTCACAGGAGCGTCATCAAACAGAATTTGACACCAAGCCACACAAGGAGATATCGGGACATGTGACCAAAAGCTTTTTTAAAAAAAGATGTGTTCCTGGGACGTGGGTGTCATTGGCAAGGCCGGCGTTTATCGCCCGTCCCTAATTGCCCTTGAGAAGGTGGTGGTCAGCTGTCTTCTTGAACCGCCCTGATACTTCCTTGTAGCGGTACAATGCAATATTGTCTGAAGGGTGACAGATTAGGAAAAGGGGAGGTGCAACGAGACCTGGGTGTCATGGGACATCAGTCATTGAAAGTTGGCATGCAGGTACAGCAGGCAGTGAAGGAGGCAAATGGCATGTTGGCCTTCATAGCGAGGGGATTTGAGTATAGGAGCAGGGAGGTCTTACTGCAGTTGTACAGGGCCTTGGTGAGGCCTCACCTGGAATATTGTGTTCAGTTTTGGTCTCCTAATCTGAGGAAGGACGCTCTTGCTATTGAGGGAGTGCAGCGAAGGTTCACCAGACTGATTCCCGGGATGGCGGGGCTGACATACGAGGAGAGACTGGATCGACTGGGCTTGTATTCACTGGAGTTTAGAAGGATCAGAGGGGATCTCATAGAAACGTTTAAGATTCTGACGGGACGGGACAGGTTAGATGCGGGAAGAATGTTCCCGATGTTGGGGAAGTCCAGAACCAGGGGACACAGTCTAAGGATAAGGGGTAGGCCATTTAGGACCGAGATGAGGAGAAACCTCTTCACTCAGAGAGTTGTTAACCTGTGGAATTCCCTGCCGCAGAGAGTTGTTGAGGCCAGTTCATTGGATATATTCAAGAGGGAGTTAGATGTGGCCCTTACGGCTAAAGGGATCAGGGGGTATGGAGAGAAAGCAGGAAAGGGGTACTGAGGTCAATGATCAGCCATGATCTTATTGAATGGTGGTGCAGGCTCGAAGGGCTGAATGGCCTACTCCTGCACCTGTTGTCCATGTATGTTTCGAATTGAGTGGCTCACTTGGCCATTTCAGAAGGCAGTTAAGAAACTGCTGTGGGTTCTGGAGTCACATACCGGCCAGACCGGGTAAGGGCGGCAGATTTCCTTCCCTAAAGGACATTAGTGAAGCAGATGGTCTTTTTGCGACAATCCATTCGTTTCATGGGGCTAGACTTTCCCGAGAGCCCTTGAACGGCCCATTGGCCACCCAGAAAAACTGCTAATGTTTGGTAAGTAACGCTGGGGAAAGTTTACACTTTTATGTTAAAACCAATCGCCCGGCGAGAAAATGGGGCCTTGCAAACTTTTCCCTCGGCAGTTTAGGGGAAACTAAGTAAAACGGACGTTTTTTTTAAAAAATTTAGTCCGAGGCTGCAGTTGGGCCTGGGGAGGGGGTGAAACCTTTTTAAAAATGTCACTAAAAATAAAAAGAGACACCTAATCGCCATTTTAAAATTAAAAAAAAGAGCAAGAACGAGCCTTTAACTCGCCTTCCTTTGCGGCGCACTAACCGACTACCCGGTTTAAGCAGCTTTCCCAGGGGGGCGGTTCCCTCGGCGATCTGGACGGGCTTCCGTTGGGGCCAAACTTGCGCCCTGGTGGTTTTCTCAGCGGTGCACGTCGGCAGTTCGGTCCCGGCGGGGGTTCTCGGATTCGGGCGATAGCACTAAAAAAAATAAATAAATAAAAAATAACGGGGAAACTTCCGCCGGGCGAGAAAAAGAGCCGCATAGCCGAGAAAATCGGCGCGAACCCGCCGTGAACAATGGGAAAGTTCAGCCCATGGTGTGTGGGATTTGAACTCGTGTCCCCGGATCATTAGTGCGGGTCTCTGGATTACCAGTCCAGCAACATTACCACTACGTTGCCGTATCCCCACTCGGTCCAAGAGGTGGGCTTTACGGAGCGTTTTAAAGGAGGAGAGAGAGGCGGAGAGGTTCAGGGAGGGAGTTCCAGAGCTTGGGGGCCCCAGGCAGCTGAAGGCACGGCCACCGATGGTGGAGCGATGACATTTCGGGTATGCGCAAGAGGCCAGAGCTTGGAGGGTCGCAGCCCTGGAGGAGGTTACAGAGATAGGGAGGGGGCGAGGCCACACAGGGATCTGGAAAAGAGGATGTTTCAAAATCGAGGTGTTGCCGGACAGTGAGCCAATGCAGGTTAGTGAGCAAAGGGGTGATGGGTGAGCGGGACTTGGTGCGAGTTAGATTCCGGGTATCACAGACGCATGAATACATAAGAACATAAGAAATAGGAGCAGGAGTCGGCCATTCGGCCCCTCGAGCCCGCTCCGCCATTTAATACGACCATGGCTGATCCGATCATGGACTCAGCTCCACTTCCCCGCCCGCTCCCCATAACCCTTCACTCCCTTATCGCTCAAACATCTGTCTATCTCCACCTTAAATATATTCAATGACCCAGCCTCCACAGCTCTCTGGGGCAGAGAATTCCACAGATTTACAACCCTCTGAGAGAAGAAATTCCTCCTCATCTCAGTTTTAAATGGGCGGCCCCTTATTCTGAGACCATGCCCCCTAGTTCTAGTCTCCCCCATCAGTGGGAACATCCTCTCTGCATCCACCTTGTCGAGCCCCCTCATAATCTGATACGTTTCGATAAGATCACCTGAATTCCAATGAGTAGAGGCCCAACCTCCTCAACCTTTCCTCATAAGTCAACCCCCTCATCCCCAGAATCAACCGAGTGAACCTTCTCTGAACTGCCTCCAAAGCAAGTATATCCTTTCGTAAATATGGAAACCAAAACTGCATGCAGTACTCCAGGTGTGGCCTCACCAATACCCTGTATAACTGGAGCAAGACTTCCCTGCTTTTATACTCCATCCCCTTTGCAATAAAGGCCAAGATATCATTGGCCCTTCCTGATCACTTGCTGTACCTGCATACTATCCTTTTGTGTTTCATGTACAAGTAACCCCCAGGTCCCGCTGTACTGCGGCACTTTGCAATCTTGCTCTACTTAAATAAGATAGATACAATATAGATTGTAAATAGTTGGGGTCCCAACACTGATCCCTGCGGCACCCCACTAGTTACTGATCGCCAACCAGAGAATGAACCATTTCTCCCGACTCTCTGTTCTCTGTTAGTTAGCCAATCCTCTATCCATGCTAATATATTACCCCCAACCCCCGTGAACTTTTATCTTGTGCAGTAACCTTTTATGTGGCACCTTGTCAAATGCCTTCTGGAAATCCAAATACATCACATCCACTGGTTCCCCTTTATCCATCCTGTTTGTTACATCCTCAAATTATTCCAGCAAATTTGTCAAACATGACTTCCCTTCATAAATCCATGGTGACTCTGCCTGACCGAATTTTGCTTTTCCAAATGTCCTGCTACTGCTTCTTTAATAATGGACTCCAACATTTTCCCAACCACAGATGTTAGGCTAACTGGTCTATAGTCTCCTGCTTTTTGTCTGCCTCCTTTTTTAAATAGGGGCGTTACATTTACAGTTTTCCAATCTGCTGGGCCCTCCCCAGAATCCAGGGAATTTTGGTAAATTACAACCAATGTATCCACTATCCCTGCCGCTACTTCTCTTAAAACCCTGGGATGCAAGCCATCAGATCCAGGGGATTTATCTGTCTTTAATCCCATTATCTCACTGAGTACCACCTCCTTAGTCATTGTGATTGTGTTAAGTTCCTCCCCCCCTATAGCCCCTTGACTATCCACTGTTGGAATATTGTTAGTGTCCTCTACCGTAAAGACTGATACAAAATATTTGTTCAGAGTTTCTGCCATCTCCATGTTCCCCATTACTAATTCCCCGGTCTCGCCCTCTAAGGGACCAACATTTACTTTAGCCACTCTTTTCCTTTTTATATACCTATAGAAACTCTTGCTATCTGTTTTTATATTTCGTGCTGGTTTACTTTCATAGTCTATCTTCCCTTTCTTAATCATTCTTTTTGTCATTCTTTGCTGGCTTTTAAAAACTTCCCAATCTTCTGCCCTCCCACTAGTTTTGGCCACTTTGTATGCCCTTGTTTTTAATTGGATACCGTCTTTTATTTCTTTAGTTAGCCACGGATGGCTATCTTTTCTTTTACACCCTTTCCTCCTCACTGGAATATATTTTTCTTGACTTGTGAATTATCTCTGTAAATGTACACCACTGTTCATCAACCGTCCTACACTTTAATCTATTTTCCCAGTCCACTTTACCCAACTCTGCCCTCATACCTTCATAGTCTCCTTTATTTAAGCTTAGTACGCTGGTTAGAGATCCAACTTTCTCACCCTGCATCTGAATTTGAAATTCAACCATGCTATGATCACTCATTCCAAGGGGGATCCTTTACTAGGAGATTGTTTATTAATCCTGTCTCATTACACAGGACCAGATCTAAGATAGCCTGCCCTCTGGTTGGTTCCGTTACATACTGCTGAAGGAACCCGTCCCTTATGCACTCTATGAACTCTTCCTCAAGGCTCCCCTGACCAATTTGGTTTGTCCAATCAATATGGAGGTTAAAATCACCCATGATTATTGCTGTTCCCTTTTTACAAGCCCCCACTATTTCCTGGTTTATGCGCTGACCACAGAGTAGCTATTGTTAGGGGGCCTATAGACTGCACCCACCTGTGACTTTTTCCGCTTACTATTCCTTATCTCCACCCAAACTATTTCAACATCCTGATCATTTGAGCCAATATCAATTCTCACTATTGCAGTGATTCCATCCTTTATCAACAGAGCTACCCCACCTCCTTTTCCTTTCTGTCTGTCCTTCCTGATTGTGAAGTACCGCTGAATATTTAATTCCCAGTCCCGGTCACCTTGCAACCACGTCTCTGTAATGCCTATCAGATCATACCCATTTGTATCTGTTTGTGCCGTCAACTCATCTATTTTGTTCCGAATGCTACGTGCATTTAGACAAAGTGCCTTTAAGTTTGTATTTTTACCCTTATTTCCTACTTGTTTTCTCTGTCCTTCAAACTCACGTTCTTTATTTTTGCTTTCTAATTCCAGCTTTAGTCCCCTCCCTACTGACTCTATTCACAGGTTCCCATCCCCCTGCCAAGCTAGTTTAAACCCTCCCCAACAACTCTAGCAAACCCCCCACCCCGCGAGGATAGTGGTCCCGGCTCTGTTGAGGTGCAACCCATCCGGCTTGTACCGGTCCCACCTCCCCCAGAAGCGGTCCCAATGCCTCAGGAATCTAAAGCCCTCCCGCCTGCACCATCTCTCCAGCCGCGTATTCATCTGCTCTATCCTCCTATTTCAACATTCCATTGACTCTGGATCAGTTCCTATGGAGTGGAGGGTAGCCAATGTAACACCACTTTTTAAAAAAGGAGGGAGAGAGAAAACAGGGAATTATAGACCGGTCAGCCTGACCTCAGTAGTGGGTAAAATGATGGAATCAATTATTAAGGATGTCATAGCAGCGCATTTGGAAAGAGGTGACATGATAGGTCCAAGTCAGCATGGATTTGTGAAAGGGAAATCATGCTTGACAAATCTTCTGGAATTTTTTGAGGATGTTTCCAGTAGAGTGGACAAGGGAGAACCAGTTGATGTGGTATATTTGGACTTTCAGAAGGCTTTCGACAAGGTCCCACACAAGAGATTAATGTGCAAAGTTAAAGCACATGGGATTGGGGGTAGTGTACTGACATGGATTGAGAACTGGTTGTCAGACAGGAAGCAAAGAGTAGGAGTAAATGGGGACTTTTCAGAATGGCAGGCAGTGACTAGTGGGGTACCGCAAGGTTCTGTGCTGGGGCCCCAGCTGTTTACATTGTACATTAATGATTTAGACGAGGGGATTAAATGTAGTATCTCCAAATTTGCGGATGACACTAAGTTGGGTGGCAGTGTGAGCTGCGAGGAGGATGCTATGAGGCTGCAGAGTGACTTGGATAGGTTAGGTGAGTGGGCAAATGCATGGCAGATGAAGTATAATGTGGATAAATGTGAGGTTATCCACTTTGGTGGTAAAAACAGAGAGACAGACTATTATCTGAATGGTGACAGATTAGGAAAAGGGGAGGTGCAGCGAGACCTGGATGTCATGGTACATCAGTCATTGAAGGTTGGCATGCAGGTACAACAGGCGGTTAAGAAAGCAAATGGCATGTTGGCCTTCATAGCGAGGGGATTTGAGTACAGGGGCAGGGAGGTGTTGCTACAGTTGTACAGGGCCTTGGTGAGGCCACACCTGGAGTATTGTGTACAGTTTTGGTCTCCTAACTTGAGGAAGGACATTCTTGCTATTGAGGGAGTGCAGCGAAGGTTCACCAGACTGATTCCCGGGATGGTGGGACTGACCTATCAAGAAAGACTGGATGAACTGGGCTTGTATTCACTGGAGTTCAGAAGAATGAGAGGGGACCTTATAGAAACGTTTAAAATTCTGATGGGTTTAGATAGGTTAGATGCAGGAAGAATGTTCCCGATGTTGGGGAAGTCCAGAACCAGGGGACACAGTCTAAGGATAAGGGGTAAGCCATTTAGGACCGAGATGAGGAGAAACTTCTTCACCCAGAGAGTGGTGAACCTGTGGAATTCTCTACCACAGTAAGTTGTTGAGGCCAATTCACTAAATATATTCAAAAGGGAGTTAGATGAAGTCCTTACTACTCGGGGGATCAAGGGGTATGGCGAGAAAGCAGGAAGGGGGTACTGAAGTTGCATGTTCAGCCATGAACTCATTGAATGGCGGTGCAGGCTAGAAGGACCGAATGGCCTACTCCTGCACCTATTTTCTATGTTTCCATGTTTCTGTGCTCACTCGCTCGTGGCACTGGGAGTAATCTGGAGATTACTACCTTTTGAGGTCCTGCTTTTTAATCTCTCTCCTAGCTCCCTAAACTCTGCCTGCAGGACCTCACCCCTCTTTCTACCTGTGTCATTGGTCCCGATGTGGACCACGACCTCTGGCTGGTCACCCTCTCCCCCCAGAATGCCCTGCAGCCGCTCAGTGACATCCTTGACCCTGGCACCAGGGAGGCAACATACCATCCTGGAGTCACGTCTGCGGCCTCAGAAACACCTGTCTGCTCCCCTGACTATTGAATCCCCATCACTATAATTCCATTCTTCTGCCCCCCCCCCCACCGCCCCCCTGTGCAGCTGAGCCACCCATGGTGCCGTGTACTTGGCTCTGGCTGCACTCCCCAGAGCCACCATCGCCCCCACCAGTACTCAGAACAGAGTATCACTTGGAGAGCGAGATGGACTCAGGGGTCTCCTGCACTACCTGCCTAGTCCTCCTCTTCTGTCCAGGGGTCTCCCACTCCCTCTCTGCCTGCATACACTGATACACTTAAGCTGCAGGGTGACCTCCTCTGGAAACGTGCTATCCACGTTGCTCTCAGCCTCGCGGATGCACCGCAGTGACTCTCTTTCTTTTTTCTCTTCTATAACAGCGAGTAAACTTTCGCACTGTTGTTGCCAATTTAAGTGTATCAAAGGGTTAAGTCATGGCAGGAGAGCTCGGTCACGTGTTGTGCTCCTCCTGTACCATGTGGGAACTCAGGGACACTTCCGGTGTCCCTGACGACTACGTGTGTGAGAAGTGTGTCCGCCTCCAGCTCCTGACGGACCGCGTTGCGGAGTTGGAGCTGAGGGTGGACTCACTCTGGAGCATCCACGATGCTGAGAATGACGTGAGTAGCACGTGTAGCGAGCTGGTCTTACCGCAGGTGAAGGGTCCACAGCCAGATAGGGAATGGAAGACCAGTAGGAAGAGCAGTGCAAGGAAGGTAGTGCAGGGGTCCCCTGTGGTCATCCCCCTGCAAAACAGATACACCGCTTTGGGTACTGTTGAGGGGGATGACTCATCAGGGGAGGGCAGCAGCAGCCAAGTTCATGGCACCGTGGCTGGCTCTGTTGCACAGGAGGGCAGGATAAAGAGTGGGGGAGCGATAGTGATAGGGGATTCGATTTTAAGGGGAATAGATAGGCGTTTCTGCGGCCGCAACCGAGACTCCAGGATGGTATGTTGCCTCCCTGGTGCAAGGGTCAAGGATGTCTCGGAGCGGGTGCAGGACATTCTAAAAAGGGAGGGAGAACAGCCAGTTGTCGTGGTGCACATTGGTACCAACGACATAGGTAAAAAAAGGGATGAGGTCCTACGAGAGCTAGGAGCTAAATTTAAAAAGTAGGACCTCAAAAGTAGTAATCTCGGGATTGCTACCAGTGCCACGTGATAGTCAGAGTAGGAATCGCAGGATAGCGCAGATGAATACGTGGCTTGAGCAGTGGTGCAGCAGGGAGGGATTCAAATTCCTGGGGCATTGGAACCGGTTCTGGGGGAGGTGGGACCAGTACAAACCGGACGGTCTGCACCTGGGCAGGACCGGAACCAATGTCCGAGGGGGAGTGTTTGCTAGTGCTGTTGGGGAGGAGTTAAGCTAATATGGCAGGGGGATGGGAACCAATGCAGGGAGACAGAGGGAAACAAAAAGGAGACAAAAGCAAAAGACAGAAAGGAGATGAGTAAAAGTGGAGGGCAGAGACAAAAAGGGCCACTGAATATAAATGGGCTGTAGGAGGGGTCAAAACTAGAAATCATGGTTTACAAGAACCTACAAGGGAGCAAGCTATCTTAGATCTGGTCCTGTGTAATGAGACAGGAAAAATAAACTATCTCCTAGTAAAAGATCCTCTCGGAATGAGTGATCACAGTATGGTTGAATTTGTAATACAGATTGAGGGTGAGGAAGTTGTGTCAGAAACGAGCGTACTATGCTTAAACAAAGGGGACTACAGTGGGATGAGGGCAGAGTTGGCTAAAGTAGACTGGAAACTCAGACTTAACAGTGGCACAATTGAGGAACAGTGGAGGACTTTTAAGAAGCTCTTTCATAGTGCGCAACAAAAATATATTCCAGTGAAAAAGAAGAGCAAGAGAAGGGATAACCAGCCGTGGATAACCAAGGAAATTAAGGAGAGTATCAAATCAAAGACCAATGCGTATAAGCTGGCCAAGGTTAGTGGGAAACTAGAGGATTGGGAAAATTTTAAACAACAGCAAAGAATGACTAAAAAAGCAATAAAGAAAGGAAAGATAGATTACGAAGGTAAACTTGCGCAAAACATAAAAACAGATAGTAAAAGCTTTTGCAGATATATAAAACGGAAAAGAGTGACTAAAGTAAATGTTGGTCCCTTAGAAGATGAGAAGGGGGATTTAATAATGGGAAATGTGGAAATGGCTGAGACTTTAAACAATTATTTTGCTTCGGTCTTCACAGTGGAAGACACAAAAACCAGGCCAAAAATTGCTGGTCACGGGAATGTGGGAAGGGAGGACCTTGAGACAATCACTATCACTAGGGGGGTAGTGCTGGACAGGCTAATGGGACTCAAGGTAGACAAGTCCCCTGGTCCTGATGAAATGCATCCCAGGGTATTAAAAGAGATGGCGGAATTTATAGCAGATGCATTCGTTATAATCTACCAAAATTCTCTGGACTCTGGGGAGGTACCAGCGGATTGGAAAGCAGCTAATGTAACGCCTCTGTTTAAAAAAGGGGGCAGACAAAAGGCAGGTAATTATAGGCCGATTAGTTTAACATCTGTAGTGGGGAAAATGCTTGAAACTATCATTAAGGAAGAAATAGTGGGACATCTAGATAGGAATAGTGCAATCAAGCAGACTCAACATGGATTCATGAAGGGGAAATCATGTTTAACTAATTTACTGGAATTCTTTGAGGATATAACGAGCATGGTAGATAGAGGTGTACCGATGAATGTGATGTATTTAGATTTCCAAAAGGCATTCGATAAGGTGCCACACAAAAGGTTACTGCAGAAGATAGAGGTACGCGGAGTCAGAGGAAATGTATTAGCATGGATAGAGAATTGGCTGGCTAACAGAAAGCAGAGAGTCGGGATAAATGGGTCCTTTTCGGGTTGGAAATCGGTGGTTAGTGGTGTGCCACAGGGATCGGTGCTGGGACCACAACTGTTTACAATATACATAGATGACCTGGAAGAGGGGACAGAGTGTAGTGTAACAAAATTTGCAGATGACACAAAGATTAGTGGGAAAGTGGATTGTGGGAAAGAGGACACAGAGAGGCTGCAAAGAGATTTAGATAGGTTACGCAAATGGGCTAAGGTTTGGCAGATGGAATACAATGTCGGAAAGTGTGAGGTCATCCACCTTAGGGAAAAAAATCAGTAAAAGGGAATATTATTTGAATGGGGAGAAATTACAACATGCTGTGGTGCAGAGGGACCTGGGGGTCCTTGTGCATGAAACTCTTTTAGAGTCTACCTATAAAACATAAAACATTAAACCGTGCCACCCGACCTGGATGACACACCAGACATTTACAAGGCCCTATTTTTTCTTTTTTTGGTTTTTTTTTTGTGTTTTTCTTTTTTTGGGGTTTTTTTTTGGGGCACTAAAATCACCTTTTTTCCCCAGTGCCCCCTATAAAAGGGAAGGGGACACTAAAAACACCGGCATGAATCCCAAAAAGTTAGTTTGCAGGTGCAGCAGGTAATCAGGAAGGCGAATGGAATGTTGGCCTTCA
This sequence comes from Pristiophorus japonicus, assembly GCF_044704955.1. NCBI lineage: Eukaryota > Metazoa > Chordata > Chondrichthyes > Pristiophoridae > Pristiophorus > Pristiophorus japonicus. The sequence continues at coordinate 8,961,902 of NC_091999.1, read as the reverse complement.
TTGCGAGAGAGATGGAGTACAAAAGCAGGGAGGTCCTGCTGCAACTGTACAGGGTATTGGTGAGGCCGCACCTGGAGTACTGCGTGCAGTTTTGGTCACCTTACTTAAGGAAGGATATACTAGCTTTGGAGGGGGTACAGAGACGATTCACTAGGCTGATTCCAGAGATGAAGGGGTTACCTTATGATGATAGATTGAGTAGACTGGGTCTTTACTCGTTGGAGTTCAGAAGGATGAGGGGTGATCTTATAGAAACATTTAAAATAATGAAAGGGATAGACAAGATAGAGGCAGAGAGGTTGTTTCCACTGGTCGGGGAGACTAGAACTAGGGGGCACAGCCTCAAAATACGGGGGAGCCAATTTAAAACCGCTTTGAGAAGGAATTTCTTCTCCCAGAGGGTTGTGAATCTGTGGAATTCTCTGCCCAGGGAAGCAGTTGAGGCTAGCTCATTGAATGTATTCAAGTCACAGATAGATAGATTTTTAACCAATAAGGGAATTAAGGGTTACGTGGAGCTGAGTCCACGGCCAGATCAGCCATGGTCTTGTTGAATGGCGGAGCAGGCTCGAGGGGCTAGATGGCCTACTCCTGTTCCTAATTCTTATGTTCTGATGTTCTCATGACTCCAGCCGCCGCTCAAGCTCCAAAACGCGGAGCTGGAGTTGGTGCAGCTGGAGACAGCTCCTGCACATGTGGTCGTCCCGGCTGTGCGAAGCTTCCAGGATTTCGCACATGCCACAGGATGTGCAATCCACGGGACTGAGCTGTCCTGTCATCCCTCGAGTTACACTCGGCGCTATCAAATAGAACTAAACTCTCAAACCTTAGCAAATCCCACCCAGCCGCTACTCGGCAAACAGCTGATTTAATGAATCAGTTCTCCTTCGATAATAAAGATCACTTATCTATTTGATTGCAGTTCCTAACTTACACCATTGCCCAAAGTTTTTTTAAAGAAAAGAAAAATACTCACCAATCCATCAGCCAATCACTTACCTGCTCCTTAAAACCTGCCGCGTAGAAATGCAGTAGCAGGTCATTTGGCCCCTCAGGCCTGCTTTCCCACTCCGGAGCACGACAGCGTAATGGATCTGTTACTGGACCTGGAATCCAGAAGGCTGTCGGAAATAGTATTCCTGTATCCATCCCATCAAGTCCCTTGTATAAAAACAGAGAATGCTGCTAATCTCAGCGGGCCAGGCAGCATCTGTGGAGGGGAAAAAAACAGAGTTAACGTCTCAGGTCGTTGACACTTTGTCAGACGTGCCGGTCGTTCGAGAAGAACCGATTCTTAATTACTGAAGGGGGAGGGGAAGACAGAACAAAAGGGAAGGTCAGTGATGGGGTGGAAGGCAGGAGACATTAGAGGGACAGAAGGGATTATGGGCTGAATTGAAATGGTAATGATAAGAGGTTGGAAAAAGGTTAATCTGGATAGGGTGTGAATGGCGCAGTAATGACCAGCTGCCATTATAGACAAAGAGAAAAAAAAGAAATGAAAAATCACTTTATCGTTTGAAACACCTCGAACAAAGCACCCTTTAATCTCCTCAACTCTATGGAATGCATGGCGGGTTTATGCAAACTGGTTTCGTAATTTAACCCTTTGTGCCTCCGGTATCATTCCGGTGAATCTGTGTTGCACCCCCGCTCCAAGATCAATACATCCTTCCTGAGCTGCAGTGCCCAGAGCTGTGCTCCAGATGTGCAGTGCCCAGAGCTGGACCCTGTGCTCCAGATGTTCTGTGACCAGAACTGGACCCTGTGCTCCAGATGTGGTGTGACCAGACCTAGACACTGTGCTCCAGATGTGGTGTGACCAGAACTGGACCCTGTGCTCCAGATGTGGAGTTACCAGACCTGGACGCAGTGCTCCAGATGTGGTGTGACCAGAACTGGACCCTGTGCTCCAGATGTGCTGTGACCAGAACTGGACGCTGTGCTCCAGATGTGGTGTGACCAGACCTGGACGCAGTGCTCCAGATGTGGTGTGACCAGACCTGGACCCTGTGCTCCAGATGTGGTGTGACCAGAACTGGACCCTGTGCTCCAGATGTGGTGTGACCAGACCTGGACGCAGTGTTCCAGATGTGGTGTGACCAGAACTGGACCCTGTGCTCCAGATGTGGTGTGACCAGAACTGGACGCAGAGCTCCAGGTGTGGAGTGACCAGACCTGGACGCAGTGCTCCAGATGTGGTGTGACCAGAACTGGACCCTGTGCTCCAGATGTGGTGTGACCAGAACTGGACCCTGTGCTCCAGGTGTGGAGTGACCAGAACTGGACTCTGTGCTCCAGATGTGGTGTGACCAGAACTGGACCCTGTGCTCCAGATGTGGTGTGACCAGAAGTGGACACGCAGTGCTCCAGTTGTGGTCTGAATGAGGCTCTGTATGATTGTAGCTTCACTTCCTCCTCCTCGCAATGAGGTTGTCACGACAAGGTGCACAGTGGCTGCAAATTCAAGTTTTGTAATCTAGTGAGATCTATAGAGATAGACAGTTTCTTAACCGATAAGGGAGTGAAGGGTTATGGGGAGCGGGCGGGGAAGTGGAGCTGAGTCCATGAGCGGATCAGCCATGATCGTATTAAATGGCGGAGCAGGCTCGAGGGGCCGAATGGCCGACTCCTGCTCCTATTTCTTACGTTCTTATCTGCTGTGCTTGGTGACAGACAGCTCTCCCTGGTGAATAATCACCCAGTAAACCTCACTAGAAAGGGCACCCGGGTTGTAGCAGGGCCGGGTTCAGCTCTGATACCCAGCCAAAGGTGCATTACTACAATAACCACCACTAGCATTTACACAGCGCCTTGTAAATGTAGCAAGCCCGGTGCACAGGAGCATTATCAAAACAAAACAAAACTTGACACCAAGCAACCTAAGGAGGTATTAGGGCAGGTGACCAATAGCTGGGTCAAAGAGGCAGGTTTCAAGGAGCATCTTAAAATAGGAGAGCGAGGCGGAGAGGTTTAGGGAGGGAGTTCCAGAGCTTAGAGTCCAGACAGCTGAAGGCACGGCCTCCAATGGTGGGGCAAGGGGATTGGGGGATGGACAAGAGGCCAGAGACAGAGGAGCACCGAGATCTCGTGGGGGTGGAGGAGGTTACAGCGATAGGGAGGGGGCCAAGGCCATGGTGGGATTTGAACACGGGGATGGAGAACTTTAAACTCAAAGGCGTTGTCGGACCGGGAGCCAAAGTAGGCCAGCGGCAGAGAGGTGATGGTCTTGTTGCGAGTTAGGAACAGGGGGCAGCAGAGTTCGGGAGGAGCTGAGGTTTACGGAGGGCCGAAGGTGGTGCGCCGGCGAGCAGGACATTGGGAATAGCTGGCAACAGAAACGCACGGACGGGAGTTTCGGGAGCGGATGGGGCTGAGGGAGGGAGCAGAGACAGGGCAACCTGATGGCTCCTCCTGGAAATAGACCCTGATACAACGGTGCTTTGTTCCCCCGTAGAGTTGGCGAACGGCACCCGGAGGCGGGAGGAGGCGGCCCACGTCCCCGAGAGGCGCGAGAGCGCCGAGGCTGCACAGCCGGCGGTGATTGAGGTGGTCGGCAGGGACATCGCGAGCGTGCGGCGGGCCACGTCCCACCTCCAGAGGGTCCGCGAGGACCACTTCCGGGAGGAGTCCCTGGCCGACGAGCGCCAGGCTCAGCTGACGATGGGCGAGATTGAGAGGCTGCTGCAGCTGGGCCAGCGGCACGGCGTCCATGTGACGGTTGAGCGGGGGCGGGTGAGGGCGCGGGGCCAGGTCGGCAAGGTCACGGAAGCCCTGGCCTCCGCCCGCCGTGTGCTGGATGCCGCAGCCCGCAGGGAGTGGGACGAGCTGCTGGCCAAGGTCCGCTGGGTCTACGTTAACAACGGCAAGCAACTGCCCTTTGACCCTGAAGCCAACTTTCAGCTGGAGCGGGACCATGACAACAAGATCCGTCGCACCACGGTGGCAACGCAGGGGTACACCTTCCTCGTTGATCTGGATCGCAAGGAGGCCACAGTCAAGGAGACCAGTGAAACGATCAAGATCAAGAGGATTGATGGTCGTGGAGGTAATGGCACAAATTCTCCAACCTTTTTATCAAACACTTTACCACCGTCCAAATTTTCATCCCTTCCCCACCAAAGGTCATGGGTGCCAACCATCTTTAAACTCTCCCAGGGCAGGTACAGCACGGGTTAGATACAGAGTAAAGCTCCCTCTACACTGTCCCATCAAACACTCCCAGGGCAGGTACAGGGGGTTAGATACAGAGTAAAGCTCCCTCTACACTGTCCCATCAAACACTCCCAGGGCAGGTACAGGGGGTTAGATACAGAGTAAAGCTCCCTCTACACTGTCCCATCAAACACTCCCAGGGCAGATACAGCACGGGGTTAGATACAGAGTAAAGCTCCCTCTACACTGTCCCATTAAACACTCCCAGGGCAGGTACAGGGGGTTAGATACAGAGTAAAGCTCCCTCTACACTGTTCCATCAAACACTCCCAGGGCAAGTACAGCACAGGGATAGATACAGAGTAAAGCTCCCTCTACACTGTCCCATCAAACAATCCCAGGGCAGGTACAGGGGGTTAGATACAGAGTAAAGCTCCTTCCACACTGTCCCATCAAACACTCCCAGGGCAGGTACAGGGGGTTAGATACAGAGTAAAGCTCCCTCTACACTGTCCCATCAAACAATCCCAGGGCAGGTACAGGGGGTTAGATACAGAGTAAAGCTCCCTCTACACTGTCCCATCAAACACTCCCAGGGCAGGTACAGGGGGTTAAATACAGAGTAAAGCTCCCTCTGCACTGTCCCATCAAACACTCCCAGAGCAGGTACAGGGGGTTAGATACAGAGTAAAGCTCCCTCTACACTGTCCCATCAAACACTCCCAGGACAGGTACAGCACGGGTTAGATGCAGAGTAAAGCTCCCTCGACACTGTCCCATCAAACACTCTCAGGGCAGGTACAGCACGGGTTAGATACAGAGTAAAGCTCCCTCTACACTGTCCCATCAAACACTCCCAGGGCAGGTACAGGGGGTTAGATACAGAGTAAAGCTCCCTCTACATTGCCCCATCAAACACTCCCAGGGCAAGTACAACACTGGGTTAGATACAGAGTAAAGCTCCCTCTTACACTGTTCCATCAAACACTCTCAGGGCAGGTGCAGCACGGGGTTAGATACAGAGTAAAGCTCCCTCTACACTGTCCCATCAAACACTCCCAGGGCAGGTACAGGGGGTTAGATACAGAGTAAAGCTCCCTCTACATTGCCCCATCAAACACTCCCAGGGCAGGTACAGCACGGAGTGAGATACAGAGTAAAGCTCCCTCTACACTGTCCCATCAAACACTCCCAGGGCAGGTACAGGGGGTTAGATACAGAGTAAAGCTCCCTCTACATTGCCCCATCAAACACTCCCAGGGCAGGTACAACACTGGGTTAGATACAGAGTAAAGCTCCCTCTTACACTGTTCCATCAAACACTCCCAGGGCAAGTACAGCACGGGGTTAAATATAGAATAAAGCTCCCTCTACACTGTCCCATCAAACACTCCCAGGGCAGGTACAGCACAGGGTTAGATACAGAGTAAAGCTCCCACAACACTGTCCCATCAAACACTCCCAGGGCAGGTACAGCACGGGGTTAGATACAGAGTAAAGCTCGCTCTACACTGTCCCATCAAACACTCCCAGGGCAGGTACATCACGGGGTAAGATACAGAGTAAAGCTCCCTCTACACTGTCCCATCAAGCACTCCCAGGGCAGGTACAGAGGGTTAGATACAGAGTAAAGCTCCCTCTACACTGTCCCATCAAACATTCCCAGGGCAGGTACAGGGGGTTAGATACAGAGTAAAGCTCCCTCTACACTGTCCCATCAAACAATCCCAGGGCAGGTACAGGGGGTTAGATACAGAGTAAAGCTCCCTCTACACTGTCCCATCAAACACTCCCAGAGCAGGTACAGGGGGTTAGATACAGAGTAAAGCTCCCTCTACACTGTCCCATCAAACACTCCCAGAACAGGTACAGCACGGGTTAGATGCAGAGTAAAGCTCCCTCGACACTGTCCCATCAAACACTCTCAGGGCAGGTACAGCACGGAGTTAGATACAGAGTAAAGCTCCCTCTACACTGTCCCATCAAACACTCCCAGGGCAGGTACAGGGGGTTAGATACAGAGTAAAGCTCCCTCTACACTGTCCCATCAAACACTCCCAGGGCAGGTACAGGGGGGTTAGATGCAGAGTAAAGCTCCCTCTACATTGCCCCATCAAACACTCCCAGGGCAGGTACAACACTGGGTTAGATATAGAGTAAAGCTCCCTCTTACACTGTTCCATCAAACACTCCCAGGGCAGGTGCAGCACGGGGTTAGATACAGAGTAAAGATCCCTCTACACTGTCCCATCAAACACTCGTAGGGCAGTTACAGCATGGGTTAGATACAGAGTAAAGCTCCCTCTACACATCCCATCAATCACTCCAAGGGCAAGTACAGCACGGGGTTAAATACAGAGTAAAGCTCCCTCTACACTGTCCCATCAAACACTCCCAGGGCAGGTACAGCACAGGGTTAGATACAGAGTAAAGCTTCCACAACACTGTCCCATCAAACACTCCCAGGGCAGGTACAGCACGGGGTTAGATACAGAGTAAAGCTCGCTCTACACTGTCCCATCAAACACTCCCAGGGCAGGTACATCACGGGGTAAGATACAGAGTAAAGCTCCCTCTACACTGTCCCATCAAACACTCCCAGGGCAGGTACAGCACAGGGTTAGATACAGAGTAAAGCTCCCACAACACTGTCCCATCAAACACTCCCAGGGCAGGTACAGCACGGGGTTAGATACAGAGTAAAGCTCGCTCTACACTGTCCCATCAAACACTCCCAGGGCAGGTACATCACGGGGTTAGATACAGAGCAAAGCTCCCTCTACACTGCCCCATCAAACACTCCCAGGGCAGGTACAGCACGGGGCTAGATACAGAGTAAAGTTCCCTCTACACTGTCCCATCAAACACTCCCAGTGCAGGTACAGCACAGGATAGATACAGAGTAAAGCTCCCTCTACACTGTCACATCAAACACTCCCAGGGCAGGTACAGCACAGGGTTAGATACAGAGTAAAGTTCCCTCTGCACTGTCCCATCAAACACTCCCAGTGCAGGTACAGCACAGGATAGATACAGAGTAAAGCTCGCTCTACACTGTCCCATCAAACACTCCCAGGGCAGGTACATCACGGGGTTAGATACAGAGTAAAGCTCCCTCTACACTGCCCCATCAAACACTCCCAGGGCAGGTACAGCACGGGGCTAGATACAGAGTAAAGTTCCCTCTACACTGTCCCATCAAACACTCCCAGTGCAGGTACAGCACAGGATAGATACAGAGTAAAGCTCCCTCTACACTGTCACATCAAACACTCCCAGGGCAGGTACAGCATGGGTTAGATACAGAGTTAAGCTCCCTCAATACTGTCCCATCAAACACTCCCACGGCAGGTACAGCACGGGGATAGATACAGAGTAAAGCTTGCTCTACACTGTCCCATCAAACACTCCCAGGGCAGGTACAGGGGGTTAGATACAGAGTAAAGCTCCCTCTACACTGTCCCATCAAACACTCCCAGGGCAGGTACAGGGGGTTAGATACAGAGTAAAGCTCCCTCTACACTGTCCCATCAAACACTCCCAGGGCAGGTACAGCATGGGTTAGATACAGAGTTAAGCTCTCGCTATACTGTCCCATCAAACACTCCCAGGGCAGGTACATGGGGTTAGATACAGAGTAAAGCTCCCTCTACACTGTCCCATCAAACACTCCCAGGGCAGGTACAGGGGGTTAGATACAGAGTAAAGCTCCCTCTACACTGTCCCATCAAACACTCCCAGGGCAGGTACAGGGGGTTAGATACAGAGTAAAGCTCCCTCTACACTGTCCCATCAAACACTCCCAGGGCAGGTACAGCATGTGGTTAGATACAGAGTAAAGCTCCCTCTACACTGTCCCATCAAACACTCCCAGGGCAGGTACAGCATGGGGTTAGATACAGAGTAAAGCTCCCTCTACACTGTCCCATCAAACACTCCCAGGGCAGGAACAGCACGGGGTTAGATACAGAGTAAAGCTCCCTCTACACTGTCCCATCAAACACTCCCAGGGCAGGTACAGCATGGGGTTAGATACAGAGTAAAGCTCCCTCTATCCTCTTTGATGCTTGAAATTATTTACATAGCATTTTACAGCACAGGAACAGTCCATTCTGCCCAACAGATCCATGCCGGTGTTGATGCTCCCCACCCATTTAATCTCATTCCATCAATATAAACATATTCCTTTCTCCCTCATGTGTTTATCTCACTTTCCCTTAAATGCATCTTTGCTTCTCGCCTCCAGCACTCCGTGTGGTCGCGAGTTCCACACTCTCACTATTCTCTGGGAACAGTAGTTTCTCCTCAATTACCAATTGGGTTTATGAGTGACTCCCTCATATTTCTGCCCCCCAGTTCTGGACTCGCCCACAAGTGGGAACATCCTCTCCACACCGACCCAATCGAACCGCAGGGAGTGGGACGAGCTGCTGGCCAAGGTCCGCTGGGTCTACGTTAACAACGGCAAGGAACTGCCCTTTGACCCTGAAGCCAACTTTCAGCTGGAGCGGGACCATGACAACAAGATCCGTCGCACCATGGTGGCAACGCAGGGGTACACCTTCCTCGTTGATCTGGATCGCAAGGAGGTCACAGTCAAGGAGACCAGTGAGACGATCAAGATCAAGAGGATTGATGGTCGTGGAGGTAATAGCACAAATTCTCCAACCTTTTTATCAAACACTTTTCCACCGTCCAAAATTTCATCCCTTCCCCACCAAAGGTCATGGGTGCTAATCATCTTTAAACTCTCCCAGGGCAGATACAGCACAGGTTAGATACAGAGTAAAGCTCCCTCTACACTGTCCCATCAAACACTCCCAGGGCAGGTACAGGGGGTTAGATACAGAGTAAAGCTCCCTCTACACTGTCCCATCAAACACTCCCAGGGCAGGTACAGGGGGTTAGATACAGAGTAAAGCTCCCTCTACACTGTCCCATCAAACACTCCCAGGGCAGGTACAGCACAGGGTTAGATACAGAGTAAAGCTCCCTCTACACTGTCCCATCAAACACTCCCAGGGCAGGTACAGGGGGTTAGATACAGAGTAAAGCTCCCTCTACACTGTCCCATCAAACACTCCCAGGGCAGGTACAGGGGGTTAGATACAGAGTAAAGCTCCCTCTACACTGTCCCATCAAACACTCCCAGGGCAGGTACAGGGGGTTAGATACAGAGTAAAGCTCCCTCTACATTGCCCCATCAAACACTCCCAGGGCAGGTACAACACTGGGTTAGATATAGAGTAAAGCTCCCTCTACACTGTTCCATCAAACACTCGTAGGGCAGGTACAGCATGGGTTAGATACAGAGTAAAGCTCCCTCTACACATCCCATCAATCACTCCAAGGGCAAGTACAGCACGGGGTTAAATACAGAGTAAAGCTCCCTCTACACTGTCCCATCAAACACTCCCAGGGCAGGTACAGCACAGGGTTAGATACAGAGTAAAGCTCCCACAACAATGTCCCATCAAACACTCCCAGGGCAGGTACAGCACGGGGTTAGATACAGAGTAAAGCTCGCTCTACACTGTCCCATCAAACACTCCCAGGGCAGGTACATCACGGGGTAAGATACAGAGTAAAGCTCCCTCTACACTGTCCCATCAAACACTCCCAGGGCAGGTACAGCACGGGGTTAGATACAGAGTAAAGCTCCCTCTACACTGTCCCATCAAACACTCCCAGGGCAGGTACAACACAGGGTTAGATACAGAGTAAAGCTCCCACAACACTGTCCCATCAAACACTCCCAGGGCAGGTACAGCACGGGGTTAGATACAGAGTAAAGCTCGCTCTACACTGTCCCATCAAACACTCCCAGGGCAGGTACAGGGGGTTAGATACAGAGTAAAGCTCCCTCTACACTGTCCCATCAAACACTCCCAGGGCAGGTACAGCATGGGGTTAGATACAGAGTAAAGCTCCCTCTATCCTCTTTGATGCTTGAAATTATTTACATAGCATTTTACAGCACAGGAACAGTCCATTCTGCCCAACAGATCCATGCCGGTGTTGATGCTCCCCACCCATTTAATCTCATTCCATCAATATAAACATATTCCTTTCTCCCTCATGTGTTTATCTCACTTTCCCTTAAATGCATCTTTGCTTCTCGCCTCCAGCACTCCGTGTGGTCGCGAGTTCCACACTCTCACTATTCTCTGGGAACAGTAGTTTCTCCTCAATTACCAATTGGGTTTATTAGTGACTCCCTCATATTTCTGCCACCCAGTTCTGGACTCGCCCACAAGTGGGAACATCCTCTCCACACCGACCCAATCGAACCGCAGGGAGTGGGACGAGCTGCTGGCCAAGGTCCGCTGGGTCTACGTTAACAATGGCAAGGAACTGCCCTTTGACCCTGAAGCCAACTTTCAGCTGGAGCGGGACCATGACAACAAGATCCGTCACACCACGGTGGCAACGCAGGGGTACACCTTCCTCGTTGATCTGGATCGCAAGGAGGTCACAGTCAAGGAGACCAGTGAAACGATCAAGATCAAGAGGATTGATGGTCGTGGAGGTAATGGCACAAATTCTCCAACCTTTTTATCAAACACTTTTCCACCGTCCAAATTTTCATCCCTTCCCCACCAAAGGTCATGGGTGCTAACCATCTTTAAACCCTCCCAGGGCAGGTACAGCACGGGTTAGATACATGTAAAGCTCCCTCTACACTGTCCCATCATAATCTCCCAGGGCAGGTACAGGGGGTTAGATACAGAGTAAAGCTCCCTCTACACTGTCCCATCATACACTCCCAGGGCAGGTACAGGGGGTTAGATACAGAGTAAAGCTCCCTCTACACTGTCCCATCAAACACTCCCAGGGCAGGTACAGGGGGTTAGATACAGAGTAAAGCTCCCTCTACACTGTCCCATCAAACACTCCCTGGGCAGGTACAGGGGGTTAGATACAGAGTAAAGCTCCCTCTGCACTGTCCCATCAAACATTCCCGGGACAGGTACAGGGGGTTAGATACAGAGTAAAGCTCCCTCTACACTGTCCCATCAAACACTCCCAGGGCAGGTACAGCACGGGGTTAGATACAGAGTAAAGCTCCCTCTACACTTTCCATCAAACACTCCCAGGGCAGGTACAACACGGGGTTAGATACAGAGTAAAGCTCCCTCTACACTGTCCCATCAAACACTGCCAGGGCAGGTACAGCACGGGGTTAGATACAGATTATTGCTCCCTCTACACTATCCCATCAAACACTCCCAGGGCAGGTACAGGGGATTCGATACAGAGTAAAGCTCCCTCTACACTGTCCCATCAAACACTCCCAGGGCAGGTACAGGGGGTTAGATACAGAGTAAAGCTCCCTCTACACTGTCCCATCAAACACTCCCAGGGCACGTACAGGGGGGTTAGATACAGAGTAAAGCTCCCTCTACACTGTCCCATCAAACACTCCCAGGGCAGGTACAGGGGGGTTAGATACAGAGTAAAGCTCCCTCTACACTTTCCCATCAAACACTCCCAGGGCAGGTACAGCACGGGGTTAGATACAGAGTAAAGCTCCCTCTACACCGTCCCATCAAACACTCCCAGGGCAGGTACAGCACGGGGTTAGATACAGAGTAAAGCTCCCTCTACACTGTCCCATCAAACACTCCCAGGGCAGGTACAGGGGGTTAGATACAGAGTAAAGCTCCCTCTACACTGTCCCATCAAACACTCCCAGGGCAGGTACAGCACGGGGTTAGATACAGATTAAAGCTCACTCTACACTGTCCCATCAAACACTCCCAGGGCAGGTACAGCACGGGGTTAGATACAGATTAAAGCTCACTCTACACTGTCCCATCAAACACTCCCAGGGTAGGTACAGGGGGTTAGATACAGAGTAAAGCTCCCTCTACACATCAGCCATTGAAGGTTAGCATGCAGGTACAGCAGGCGGTTAAGAAAGCAAATGGCATGTTGGCCTTCATAGCGAGGAGATTTGAGTACAGGGGCAGGGAGGTGTTGCTACAGTTGTACAGGACCTTGGTGAGGCCACACCTGGAGTATTGTGTACAGTTTTGGTCTCCTAACTTGAGGAAGGACATTCTTGCTATTGCGGGAGTGCAGCGAAGATTCACCAGACTGATTCCCGGGATGGTGGGACTGACCTATCAAGAAAGACTGGATCAACTGGGCTTGTATTCACTGGAGTTCAGAAGAATGAGAGGGGACCTCATAGAAACGTTTAAAATTCTGACGTGTTTAGACAGGTTAGTTACAGGAAGAATGTTCCCAATGTTGGGGAAGTCCAGAACCAGGGGTCACAGTCTAAGGATAAGGGGTAAGTCATTTAGGACTGAGATGAGGAGAAACTTCTTCACCCAGAGAGTGGTGAACCTGTGGAATTCTCCAACACAGAAAGTAGTTGAGGCCAATTCACAAAATATATTCAAAAATGAGTTTGATGAAGTCCTTACTACTAGGGGGATCAAGGGGTATGGCGAGAAAGCAGGAAGGGGGTACTGAAGATGCAGGCTAGAAGGGCTGAATGGCCTACTCCTGCACCTATTTTCTATGTACGCTGTCCCATCAAACACTCCCAGGGCAGGTACAGCATGGGGTTAGATACAGAGTAAAACTCCTTCTGCACTGTCCCATCAAACACTCCCAGGGCAGGTACAGGGGATTAGATACAGAGTAAAGCTCCCTCTACACTGTCCCATCAAACACTCCCAGGGCAGGTACAGCACGGGTTAGATACAGAGTAAAGCTCCCTCTACACTGTCCCATCAAACACTCCCAGGGCAGGTCCAGCACGGGGTTAGATACAGAGTAAAGCTCCCTCTACACTGTCCCATCAAACACTCCCAGGGCAGGTACAGGGGGTTAGATACAGAGTAAAGCTCCCTCTACACTGTCCCATCAAACACTCCCAGGGCAGGTACAGGGGGTTAGATACAGAATAAAGCTCCCTCTACACTGTCCCATCAAACACTCCCAGGGCAGGTACAGGGGGTTAGATACGGGTAAAGCCTCTGCTGCACTCTCTTTGACAGTACATAATGGTCCCATTGTGACGAGTATTACAAAGTGAAATTGTTTGAGAAAACAGGAGTTTTCGAGCGGCCAAACATGAAGCAAACACTGGGGCTTGAAATTATTTACGTAGAATCTTACAGAACAGCATCAGGTGATTCGGTCCAACTGGTCCATACCGGCGTTTATACTCCACACGAGCCTCCTTCCATCCCTCACTCAATCGACAAACCTTCTATTCCTTTCTCATGTGTTTATCTCACTCCCCCTTTAATGCATCGATACTATTCGCCTCAACCACTGCCTGTTGCAGCGAGTTCCACATTCTCACTGCTGTTAGGTTTCTCCTGAATTCCGTATTGGATTCATTCGTGACGACCTTATATTTATGACACCATCATTCTGATCCCCTGCATAAGGGTGTTAGGTATGCAATAAAAGTTCAAACTGAGAACTGTTTAACTAAGCAAGGTACACCCTTGGCTCTGCTTTATTTTGGACAAAGAGTGCCTGACTCACACAATGGCTGGCCTTTTATACCAGCGCAGCACCATGTGCGTGCTGCTCCATGCCCTCCAACAATGACACCATCTGCTGGCTACAAACAGCATGTACATACATGACAATACCCTGCTCTGAGATCTTACCACAGTCTTTCACAGGTTGAGACGGTCCGGTGCTTTACACTCCTGGGTTGACCGTCTCAGTTCGATTCCGGCCCTGGGTGAGTGTGAGGGGTCTGTTGTGGCTGGTGGCTGGATGGCTGGCTTGTTGGGGGTGGCAGTGGCCATGTCAGGAATTGCAAGTCCATTTTTATTGAACAATTCCGTGATGGAGATTCCGGGTTCACTGATGACCCTTGAACCCACTGAAGGCTGCTGGTAGGTTGGTTGGTCGTCGACGGTTTCCTCGTCCGACTGCTCTGGCTCGTCTGTGTGTCTCAGCTTTGTCTGATCCATGTGTTTCCTGCAAGTTTGCCCATTCTTGAGCTTAATAACAAATACTCTGTTGCCCTCCTTGGCCATGACCGTACCAGCGATCCATTTGTGACCCTGACCATAATTCGACACATATACAGGATCATTCACAGAAATCTCGCGTGACACAGTTGTGCGATCGTGGTATCCTTGTTGACTCTGTCTTCTGTATTCAACACGATAACTTAAATCTGGGTGTACCAGAGATAACTTGGTTTTTCATCATGAGTTCAGAGGGCGAGACCCCTGTGAGTGTGTGGGGTCTTGTCCTGTAAGTGACCCTTGGGTTACTCTCCTCGTGCTTTGCTTGATCATTTGTACTGCACGCTCTGCTTGCCTGTTGGACACAGGCTTGAGCAGTGCTGACCTTGCATGTTTTATGCCGTTAAGTTTTACAAACTCCTGAAACTCCTGACTGGTGAAGCACAACCCATTGTCGCTCACCACTATATCAGGCAGACCATGTGTCGCGAACATGACATTGCGATTCTCTATGGTTGCCATGGACGTGCTGGATGACATGATTATGCATTCTATCCACTTCGACTAAGCATCCACCATCACTAAAAACAACTTGCCCGGGAAGGGACCTGCAAAATCTACATGGATCCTGGACCAGGGTTTGGATGACCACGACCACAGACACAGTGGCGATTCCGCTGGTGCTTTGCTGAGCTGCATGCAAGTGTTACACTGATGTACGCATGATCCCAGCTCAGCATCAATTCTTGACCATCTTCGGTGGGATCTGGCGATGGCCTTCACCATCACTATACCAGGATGTGTGCTGTGTAACTCACGCACAAACTTCTCTCTCCCTTAGGCATTACAACTCGATTGCCCCACAATATGCAATCTGCTTGAATAGACAGTTCGTCCTCGCGACCAATGTACGGTTTGGCCTCCTCGCACATTTGCTTAGGTATGGCAGACCAATCCCCTTTACCACCGATAATATCGGGTCCTGGCTGGTCCGGGTCTTAACTTGTTGAGCCATGACAGGTGTACCTTCACTCTCAAAAGCATCCATGATTAACATTAAATCTGCCGGTTGTGGCGTTTCCACCTCCGGTGTGGGCAACGGCAACTGGCTCAAAGCATCGGCACAATTCTCTGTGTGAGATCTGTGGCGAATGACACAATCATAGGCAGATAATGTCAGCGCCCATCTTTGGATACGGGATGAAGCGTTGTATTGATACCTTTGCTCTCGGAAAACAACAAAATGAGCGGCTTGTGATCGGTCTCTAATTCGAACCTCAGACCGAACAGGTATTGATGCATCTTTTTAACACCGTACACACACGCTAAAGCTTCTTTTCCTACCATACTGTCGGCTCTTTCTGCTTTAGACAAACTTTTGGATGCATACACGACATGTTGGAGTTTCCCCGACTCATTGGCCTGTTGTAACACGCAACCAATTCCACATGACGATGTGTCACAGGCCAAAACTAAACGTTTACATGGGTCATAATGTACCAGCAGCTTGTTCGAAGCAAAGCAGAGTGGTGGCTTTCTCGAAAGCTCCGTCTTGCGATGTGCCCCAGACCCAGTTGTCGCCTTTTCTCAATAGCATGTGCACTGGTTCAAGTAAGGTGCTCAATTTAGGTCGGAAGTTACCAAAGTAGCTGAGTAGACCCAGCAATGAACGCAGCTCTGTCACGTTCTGCGGCTTGGGTACATTCTTGATGGCTTTGGTTTTCACGTCAGTAGGTGCACAGTGCTGCCAGTGTGATATGACCAGAACTGTGCACAGTGCTCCCAGTGTGATATGGAGACCAGAACTGTGCACAGTGCTCCCAGTGTGATATGGAGACCAGAACTGTGCACAGTGCTCCCAGTGTGATATGGAGACCAGAACTGTGCACAGTGCTCCCAGTGTGATATGACCAGAACTGTACACAGTGCTCCCAGTGTGATATGACCAGAACTGTGCACAGTGCTCCCAGTGTGATATGGAGACCAGAACTGTACACAGTGCTCCCAGTGTGATATGACCAGAACTGTGCACAGTGCTCCCAGTGTGATATGGAGACCAGAACTGTGCACAGTGCTCCCAGTGTGATATGGAGACCAGAACTGTGCACAGTGCTCCCAGTGTGATATGACCAGAACCGTACACAGTGCTCCCAGTGTGATATGACCAGAACCGTACACAGTGCTCCCAGTGTGATATGACCAGAACTGTGCACAGTGCTCCCAGTGTGATATGGAGACCAGAACTGTGCACAGTGCTCCCAGTGTGATATGGAGACCAGAACTGTGCACAGTGCTCCCAGTGTGATATGGAGACCAGAACTGTACACAGTGCTCCCAGTGTGATATGACCAGAACTGTACACAGTGCTCCCAGTGTGATATGGAGACCAGAACTGTGCACAGTGCTCCCAGTGTGATATGACCAGAACTGTGCACAGTGCTCCCAGTGTGATATGGCGACCAGAACTGTGCACAGTGCTCCCAGTGTGGTATGACCAGAACTGTGCACAGTGCTCCCAGTGTGATCTGTGGTCTAACCAAGGTTCTATACAAGTTGAACATAACTTCTCTGCTTTTAAATTCTATCCCTCTTACAATGAACCCCAGTGCTTTGGTTATTTTTTTTTAATGACCTTGTTAACGTGCATCGCTACTTGTATTGATTCGAGTGTCTGTACCCCCAGATTGCTCTGATATTCTGCCCCATTTAGCTCCTCATTGGCAATGTTCAGATGAGATAATGGCCAAACTGTGTTTGCTGATTTACCTGTTCAATCACTTCTCTCATTCTAGGCAGGAACCCCCTGGATAACCGGGAGGATGTGAAGGAGAAACCACAGCTCAAGGTGTCGTTGGATAAGAGTTCTGAAGAGTATCAAACAGTGGCGAAGAATTTCAGTGATCGTTGTGGACGGGAAACAATAAAAATAATTGGAGTGAGTTCCCTGTGGTGCCAACCATGGCTCAGTGGTCAGCATTCTCGCCTCTGAGTTAGAAAGTCACGGGTTCAAGACCCTCTCCGGAGAATCGAGACCCATAATCTGACACATCCAGTTGCCTGTAACTGAGGGAGCATACCCTGTAGTAAAGGCAGTACTGAGGGAGTGCCGCACTGTAGGAGGGGCAGTACTGAGCGAGTGCCGCACTGTCGGAGGGGCAGTACTGAGGGAGTGCCGCACTGTCGGAGGGGCAGTACTGAGGGAGTGCCGCACTGTCGGAGGGGCAGTACTGAGGGAGCGCCGCACTGTCGGAGGGGCAGTACTGAGGGAGTGCCGCACTGTCGGAGGGGCAGTACCGAGGGAGTGCCGCACTGTCGGAGGGGCAGTACTGAGGGAGTGCCGCACTGTCGGAGGGGCAGTACTGAGCGAGTGCCGCACTGTCGGAGGGGCAGTACTGAGGGAGTGCCGCACTGTCGGAGGGGCAGTACTGAGGGAGCCCTGCCGTGTGCGGAGGTGCCATCTTTTGGCATGTGATGTTAACTCGAAGTCTGCGTTTGCCCTCTAGAAGATATAAAATGTCCCACGGCCCCCATTGAAATAAGAGCAGGGCGCATTCTCCACAATGCCCTGGGGCCCGATATAAAATCCCTCCACCAACATTGCTAAAAACAGATGATCTGCTCGTTAGCGCATTGCTGTTTGTGGGAGCTTGCTGTGCACACATTGGCTCCTGCGTTTCCTACTCATCATCAGAGGCAGTCCCTCGAAGCGAGGGTCACTTGCTTCCACATCAAAGAGGGATGAGTTCACATGTGTTTCAGTGAAGGACCTAATTCAGATCCCGAACTACATCCTGAAGGGTGGAAGATGCCTGTGGGTGGATTGTTTTAACGTGGGGTGACCGTTGTACACCAGCCACCACACGGGGCTTGACAGAGCGAGGCCTTGGTCCAGGGGCAAGGGTTAACCAGGACGACTGGAGACCTGCTCTGCTGCACGGACCCAGTGCGCCCACATATCGCTCAGTGTGGGCTGGGCCCGTGCTGCCCCCTGGGCCCCTCGGCTCTCCCGGGCCCCAGAGTCACGCCTCTCCTGGGCCACGGTCACTTCCCGCTATGGACTCTTGCCGCTCCTTCGCCCCTCCTGCTGTGCCTGCCCGCTCCGCGCTCAGTGACTGCAGCCGTCTCCCTCCTGCAGCAGCACGGGCTGCTCCCTGCAGTGGTATACCGCCGCACGATGCTCCCTCCACTGGCCCCGGCCTGCTGATGGTCTTGTAGGCCGGGACCGGGGTGTTTCCAGGCCGGGCCACCACACACTGCTCCCTCCAATGACCCCGGCCTGCTGATGGTCTTGTAGGCCGGGACCGGGGTGTTTCCAGGCCGGACCACCACACACTGCTCCCTCCAGTAGCCCCGGCCTGCTGATGGTCTTGTAGGCCGGGACCGGGGTGTTTCCAGGCCAGGCCACCACACACTGCTCCCTCCAATGAGCCCGGCCTGCTGCAGTGACAACACTTCAACCATAAAATATTCTTCACTGGCTGTGAAGCACGTTGGGACATCCTGAGCTCATGAAAGGCACTATATAAATGCAAGTCTTTCCTTGTTCCGATTGTGTCACTCCTTCTTTAAATTATAGTCCCCTCCACAGTGTCGGGGATCGGGCGGGAAAGTGGAGTTGAGGTCAAAGATCAGCCATGATGGTATTGAATGGTGGAGCAGACTTGAGGGGCCGAATGGCCGACTCCTGCTACTATTATGGTTTCGTATTTGCCTTTACCCCCCCGTGTACTGTACATGTACAGGGGACACTGAGACACACACGGGGTGTACAGTACCAGACATGAGTGAGTAGTTCCTTTACCCTGTGTACTGTACATGTACAGGGGACACTGAGACACACACGGGGTGTACAGTACCAGACATGAGTGAGTATTTCCTGTACCTCCCGTGTACTGTACATGTACAGGGGGCACTGAGACACACACGGGGTGTACAGTACCAGAGGGGAGTGAATCATTCCTTTACCCCGTGTACTGTACATGTACAGGGGACACTGAGACACACACGGGGTGTACAGTACCAGAGGGGAGTGAATCATTCCCTTTACCCTGTGTACTGTACATGTACAGGGGGCACTGAGACACACAATGTGTGTACAGTACCAGACGGGAGTGAATCATTCCCTTTACCCTGTGTACTGTACATGTACAGGGGACACTGAGACACACACGGGATGTACAGTACCAGACGGGAGTGAATCATTCCCTTACCCTGTGTACTGTACATGTACAGGGGGCACTGAGACACACAAGGTGTGTACAGTACCAGACGGGAGTGAATCATTCCCTTTACCCTGTGTACTGTACATGTACAGGGGACACTGAGACACACACGGGGTGTACAGTACCAGACGGGAGTGAATCATTCCTTTACCCCGTGTACTGTACATGTACAGGGGACACTGAGACACACACGCGGTGTACAGTACCAGAGGGGAGTGAATCATTCCCTTTACCCTGTGTACTGTACATGTACAGGGGACACTGAGACACACACGGGGTGTACAGTACCAGACCCGAGTGCAGGAAGGTGGGGTAGAAGATCAGCCATGATCTTATTGAATGGCGGAGCAGACTCGAGGGGCCGAATGGCCTGTTCCTAATTTTTATGGTCTTAGTGAGCAAATGTTTGCGTGTTTGGTCTTCGTAAAAGTGACCATGAAAGTGTTGTTTGAAATTCCAACTGGTTGGCCTTTCGGGGGAAGGAACGCGACCATCCTTACCTGGTCTGGGCCTGTACATGAGTCCAGTCTCTACAACAAAACACCGTCGGCTCTTACCTGCCCGTGATGCGGCCAAGTAAGCCACTCGTTGGCCCAGAGAAGACCAACGTGATGGTCTTCGTTCAGCGTCCAATTCCTATAATCCTTAAGAAAAATGATCAGCTGCCAAAAACCATCAAAAATAAATACACACAAAATCTTGACATATTAATAAGAACGTAAGAGTCAGTAGCAGGAGTCGGCCATTCGGCCCCTCGAGCCTGCTCCGCCATTCAATGAGATCACGGCTGATCTTCCACCTCAACTCCACTTTCCCGCCCGATCCCCATATCCCTCGATTCCCTTAATATTAAAAATCTACCGATCTCAGCCTTGAATATACTCACAGACTGAGTCTCCACAGCCCTCTGGGGCAGAGAATCCCAAAGATTCACCCCCCTCTGAGTGAAGAAATTCCTCCTCATCTCAGTCCTAAATGGCTGAGCCCTTATCCTGAGACTGTGAGACCCCTGGTTCTAGACTCCCCAGCCCGGGGGGAAACATCCTCCCTGCATCTACCCTGTCAAGCCCTGTAAGAATTGTGTGTGTTTCAATGAGATCACCTCTCATTCTTCTAAACTCAAGAGAATATCGGCCTAGTCTACTCAATCTCTCCTCATAGGGCAATCCCCCCCATCCCAGGAATCAGTCTGGTGAACCTTCGCTGCACTCCCTCTGTGGCAAGTGTATCCTTCCTGAGGTAAGGAGACCGACACTGTACACAATACTCCAGGTGTGGTCGGTCTCACCAGGGCCCGATATAATTGCAGTAAGACATACTCTTATACAGATTGACCCTCCCTTACCCAGAACCCTCAGTGCTTGGCCTGTTCTGGATAAGGGATTTTTCCGGACGAGGGGTGGTCACGTTAAATTGGATGGTACAGGTACTGAGGAAGGGGATATTGGGGCTGGGAGTGCGGCAGAGAGATCATGGGGGGGGGGGGTGGGGCGGCGCGGTGGATCATGGGGGCAGGCCAGCGATTGCAACAGTCGGTAACGAGGAAGAACTTCAATTTGTTCCTGTCGGAGTTCTGCGCATGCGCCACCCGGTGGCCGGGAACGGTTCTGGACGAGGGATGGTTCCGGATTAGGGAGTTCTGGATTACGGAGGTTCAACCTGTACTCTAATCCGTTTATAATAAAGGCCAACCCCCCCATTTCCTTTCCGAATTGCTTGCTGTAGCTGCACGTTAACGTTCAGCGATTGGTGCACAAGGGCACCCAGGTCCCTCTGATTAACCGTTAATCTTTGCCGCCGTCTGCAGATTGAGAAGATTCAGAACGATGATCTGAGGGCCGCGTACTTGGCCAAGAAGTCAGCCATGGAAGTTAAAAAGAGCGCACAGGAGAGAACTCTTTATCACGCCACGGATCACAGTGCCAGGTTGGACATTGTGCACAAAGGGTTCAGCAAGAGCTCTAATGGTACGTAACAACAACAACTTATATTTATAGAGCGCCTATAACGTAGTGAAATGTCCCAAGGCGCTTTGCAGGAGTGTTACACGATTAAAAATTTGACACAGAGCCGCATAAATAGAAATGAGTTCAGGTGACCAATATCTCGGTCAAAGAGATCAGTTTTAAGGAGCGTCTTAAAGGAGGAGCGAGAGACGGAGAGGTTTAGGGAGGGAATTCCAGCGCTTGGGGTCAAGGCAGCTGAAGGCACGGCCACCAATGGTGTAATGATTAAAATCAGAGATACACAAGAGGCCCAGAATTGGAGGAGCGCAGAGAT